>NC_079168.1:23140245-23405245 GCF_947568905.1 Ostrea edulis
AGTCACGTGGTTGTTTCTAAAATAAGTCTGGATTTTACATTATTTGTCGTAGAAGAGTCTACAAAAATATACTGGAATCATTCCAACAATTTATACTGCAAGCTACAAAATGAATCGAAACATCATATTTCAATGTGCGAGATTTTCCAGTACGACATCTGAAGTACCTCATAAAAAGAGAGTGGATAGACATGAAACCAGACTTCTTAGATCCACGCCGTATACTCTGATGAGTATAAATATACGGCGCGGATCAGAATTGTGATTTTAATTAGATTGGGCATGTCTTTGAGAGGTATGGAATGGGAGTAAGTGTTACAATGCCGAGATGAGGAACACCAAACTGATAAAATTTCATATTGTGGGTGATACTGTCACATTTTGTCGTTTACATTCTTTTCAACCGATTACAATTATATAAGCAGTGTTGTAATTCATTATTATTAATTATTTGTAGATCGAATGGCTTGATTTCATAATCAATACCTATGTACATTTTATGGAGGGGTGTCTTATCTTCGAAATTCATGTTAATGATATGCACCCGTCTGACTTTTAAATATGCATGAGAGGGAGTCCGGTAATGACAGTGTAATGTCAGTGACTGGGGGCGTCAGTGTGAGTCCGGTAATGACATTGTAATGCCAGTGACTGGGGCGTCAGTGTGAGTCCGGTAATGACATTGTAATACCAGTAACTGGGGCGTCAGTGTGAGTCCGGTAATGACATTGTAATACCAGTAACTGGGGTGTCAGTGTGATTCCGGTAATGACATTGTAATACCAGTAACTGGGGTGTCAGTGTGAGTCCGGTAATGACATTGTAATACCAGTAACTGGGGTGTCAGTGTGAGTCCGGTAATGACATTGTAATACCAGTAACTGGGGTGTCAGTGTGAGTCCGGTAATGACATTGTAATACTAGTGACTGGGGCATCAGTGTGAGTCCGGTAATGACATTGTAATACCAGTAACTGGGGCGTCAGTGTGAGTCCGGTAATGACATTGTAATACCAGTGACTGGGGCGTCAGTGTGAGTCCGGTAATGACATTGTAATACCAGTAACTGGGGTGTCAGTGTGAGTCCGGTAATGACATTGTAATACCAGTAACTGGGGCGTCAGTGTGAGTCCGGTAATGATATTGTAATACTAGTGACTGGGGCATCAGTGTGTTACATGCATTGTCTGTCTTTATAATTAGGTATTTTAAACCAAAAGTTTTCTTCCTTCTCCGTTAAATTGTAACGTGTAGCCCAAAAATACAGCACATTTAGTTCCTTTCCAAGAAAACATATAACTTGGCCAGAGATGCCACAAGATAACGTTTTGTTCCAGCACAATCATATTGTTAACAGAAGTACCGATTACTTAACGATTAACTTCATTTGTGATATAGGATCAAGATGGAAATATCCTAACAGTATTGAATGTATTGCTATAGTTACAAATGTATTAACTTCCTTGTTTGTCTTCTGTTGAACTAGTATCGTTCTGCAGGACGGAGCCGACCGTTATGTTGTAGAATAGTATGAAGCGTCATATATTTCCCACAATGCTCTGTATTATCCAATAATATTGATTACAATGTTCAATTCCCTCGAAAACTGACAAAACTCGTTTGTACTTCTATTACTTTGGGGGCACATCGTAACTCAAAATCACTGCACTGCGTTGTACGAGAGATGCTGAACTCCCTTATGTTCAACATTCCGATATCTTTTAATGTTATCGTAAGTACGTTTTGAGAAGTGTTGCTAATGGATTTTTGATGTTTTCTAACGATGTCATGATCTACAAGGAATTACATATAGAATATCTAAATAGTTCCTTTCATTCAAAGTTGTTGGGGTTTTTTTAATACATAGTACCTGACGTTAATTTCATATTGCATTTCGTGCATTTTTCTCATAATTAGCCCTAGAATAGCAAAATGTTACGAATATAAAGTATATCCCGCTTTTCACAACATCCGTTTCTATGGCAACTGTCAAAGCGGTACTGTCCGGAGATTATTAAAAAAACACTTTCGTATACCGATTCAAAGTTGGTTAGCTATTTTCATGTATAATTTTGAATTACATATATTGACAATTGAACAAAGTTATAGAGGAATTCCACGAACGTTTGAATGAACCCTAGTAGATATGCTGATTAGAAAAGACTCCATTCTGGAGTGGTTCCAACTTCCTGGCTGTCTTCAAGGAATCTCTTAATATTTCCGTTTTTACTCCATTGTTTCAGACATGATGTGTTATTTGTTATCTGTATTCAGTGCAATGACATAACACAATATATAGCATTTGTGGGTAGATCTATTTAAATCAAGGCCTTCCACATAATTATTCTTCCTCAGTTAAAATTTCTTTGGTTGACATAATAGACATTCATTAACATATAATTTTAACAATCTGATATATTAGATTATCAAGAAAGGAAGAAGTATATATTATATTTTTAAAAGATGTCTGAACTGGCTAATGTTACTCTACTAATGGACTCAGATTGGAATGACTTACTGTTGTATTGATGAGAATCACTTAAAACAACAAAAACGACAATAATTGTCCGTCAAGATCAGATATTGGTTTTTAAATCTTTTTGAGTATATTTTATATTGGTTACGTGTTCAGCCAAATATATCAATATTCCCGTGTATATCTATCTTGTGATATTTAGCACATTCCAGCATGATTTTTCCTTGTGAAAAACTTAATCATTTGAAATGCGATAAAAAACAGATGAAGATATTCATATGATTAATCAGTTTTGGTGAGGTTTCTTATCTCCGAATAAAATAATGGCATTCAACTGAAGAAAATGTGCACTCAAATTAAAACCACCCCCTCTCCTTTGATATTCCGATAATTTAAAGTTAGAATCTAATGTTTCCAACTTCCGTCCATTTCAATACCAGTGTTTCGACCTGATTGTATCTGTTGCACCGTATTGTTGTAAGTCTGAATGCCAGACCGTGGGTTTATCGATTAAATCGAAATATCTAGTTCAAGGTTTGCAACGTAATGACTCTTCCCTAATTAGAATTCTTTTATTAAAATATTATTATATTATCCATTCACACGATATCTCTATATGATTAATAGATAATCAATTTGATACTGTTTTATGTTTGTATATCACCTACTATGAAATTCAGCCACTGCAAAATTCCCATTCCTTCATGCAATTTTTAGCCGTCAAATTATGAATTGTTTTTCGCGTAATTTCTAAAGCAGATTTTAACAAGATATTCTCTGTATATATCTAGATTTCAACAATTCTAGAATTACAACGTATTTTCTAAGGCAGATTTTTTAACAAGACATTTCAGAAAAACATTCTCTTTATGTATTTAGATATCAACATTTCTTGAATTACAATTTTACATTAACAAATAAACAATGATGTAGGGTTATTGAACTTATATTGGTGAATATTGGCACGAGTTGGCTATAAAAATACATGAGCTTTTATTATATAGCTAAAGTATTTAGTTCTTAAATTAAATCCCTTTTCACTCAAAATACTCCAAAATAGACGAGAATTCATCAATATTGGCATCTAAGGTGAGTGTGCAATATCAGTATGCATTTCATAACTGTTCAATATTAAACCTGTCATTACGGCTTGTTTATGACACAGGGGCTAAGCCCGATTTGGGTACCTACTTTAAGAATTTTTAGGCATTTGAAGCGAGTGGTTAGTTTTTATCTGTGTCAAAGTTAGACTCCTTTCTATATTTATGGTATCACAGAGTTCAGGCCCAAAACGGGCCTAGCCCCTGTGGTTTATGTCGTTACGGTAAGGTCAATATTGAACGCTCATATTCGGATTGTTTCGGGCGCACACAATTTATGCAATGCAAAGTTAGCGTTCAATAAATTCTCAGGATATTGAACGCTAACATTCTCTAGATTTTACGCAGATTTTATAATAGACTATTTATTAGCTATATAAGAAATGTCGATATTGCATCTAGACAGACAGATCATTTTATCTCTTTATATATATTTTGGAATTTAACGTATTTCTGATTGCGATATAGTGAAATGTCTCATTCATACTGCGGTTTATATCGAACGATATAATTATATAATGAAACATCAAAAGTTTTTAACTAAAGAAACATAGGTAAGTATGAAAAGCTGCATTATGTTTTCCTTAGTAATTGTTGTTTATTGTCATTTATTTGGTTAGGATTTTACAAAACCCTACATTTCAACCTAACCAATGGATGTTAAGCATTTTTATAAGCATGTAAATCTAAATCCTAAGTATCCCTACACCAAGAATTCACAAATAAAGAAGAAAGTAGGACAGGTCTGCAAGAAAGAAACAAGAGGCCCATGGGCCACATAGCTCACCTTGGCACTGTCATTGTTCAGCTGTTGATGTTTGACAAACTTGAATATGCGCTATGTCAGGAAGCTTTCGTGTAAAATTTCTGGTACAGTGGTACTTAAGACGTTTTTTAAATGACCCCATCATATTTTTTGCATTATCCTGATTATCTTCCTGGCCATTTACTTGAACAAACCCTTTACCCATTGATGATTTGTGACAAGTTTGATTGAAATGGGGTCCGTGGTTCTGGAGAAGAAGATGAAAATGTGAAAACTTTACAACGGCGACGACAACGACGAGGACGCCAACGACAGGAAACGGACACATTTTGATCAGGAAAGCTCACTAGATCATTTGGCTCAGGTGAGTTAAACGTAACACAATACTCTGGCTACATTGTCTAATTTTAAGGTAAGGTTAAAAGGCAGGGACTGTCATTAATGACAGCCTTTTAATCAACTTCATTATGTATTTGACAATGTAACACTTTTTAAAATATATATAGCATCATAAAATCTATTGTAGTCAAAGTTGCTCAAATTCTTTCCATTTTTCTAAACAAAAAAACTTGAAAATGGTTGTTTCTAGTAACTGATTTTAATTCTGTAGTATTTACATTTGACAAAGTCAGCTTAAAACTATTCAACAATAGAGTTTTGTTCAGTCAATTACAACGATAAACATATTGTAAAATTGTATTTTCCACACATACATGTATTGGTTTTTTACAAGTTACAACATCAAAGGAAAATGTCATTAATCCATACATGTCTTACAAATATTTGAACTAGCTCACATGCAATAAATGTTCAATATTTTCGTTTTGCTGGCACGATCTCTATCTGATTTGTGAATAATGTTAATTAATTAATTATCCTTTGATTAACAAGATATTCAAACCATTGTATGTTTCTTTTTTACTAATAAGAATACATTGGTATTAAAGTTTCTCCATTCATCTTTTGATATTTGATACTTTTCATTCCATTCAAATTGGCCTGTAGGTTTTACTCCATTAGCATTAAGAGTATTTATCATGAACTTTTTTATTCCCATCTCTTGTCCAAATCAAAGGAATTAAGTGTTTTAGAATGATAGGTTGCTTTAATTTACTTAATTGATCAATATCATGAGTATTCATTATTTTCTTTATTAATTTTTTTACACTTAAATATTCTAAATAGTTGACTTTCACATTGTATACTGTATATAAAGGCAAACTTCCATAATTTTTCGATCATTTTTTAACAATGAATAAAGAAAGTTAATATCATTTTCACTCCATGCCTTCACAAATATTATTTTATCATTTATCTATAAGTTCTAAATATACATGTACCACAAAGAACTAGAAAATAACTCCTCTTGAGTGATAGTATCATCATGTGCATAAATAATTCACATGTCTATTCTAATATTGAAATGCCTCAAACCAAAATTGATTCTTAGATTTCTACACTTTCTGTAGAGCATGAAATTACCCTAAAGTTATAACTTGATTGATATAAAAGTTACATTATATGAATGACTTCGATGTTATTGTCATCAACATAGGTTTTGTTTTTCACTGAAATCGAGGACTGTGGACGAGAACCATTCAGAGTTGTGGAAGATGTAGACCCTTTAGTGTGTTCTCTGAGGTAGGAATCCTGACTTTTTACAGAATTTGACGACTGTGGACGAGACTGCAAATTTTGTCTGAAAAACAACTTGTCAATAATCCAACAGTCAGTAAGTGAAAATATTAATGAAAGCAAATGAGAATGCGCATAGATATGCACCTTTTATCAAATATTGGCCTCCCCGAGTCCGAGCAGCTCTTGGACTTAAAGGAAATATCTTCTTCTTTTTTCTTTGCTTTTACCCTATAAAGGGGATAAATAGATATAGCTGAACATGCAGAACTATAAAAATACATTACAAATTCACAGATCAGCGCATAAATAGATACTCACGTGCATCGTTTGAAGAGTACTACTGTTACTATTATTACGAGAAATATAGCTCCACCAATAACGCCAGCCATGAAGGTTAGGGGTTCTGTGAAATAGTATCAAAGGATTATGAAGTGAAATGTTTTGAATATTAGAAGTTACTCAGTATACATCTGCAAAAAATGATACTACATGTAATACCATAAATATCATTGTACAGCTTGACAGAGCACTCTGTAACACCTCGGGATTCTCTCCCGGGAGTTGTGGTATCATCCGGGCATTTCTTACATGACAGCTGTCCTGAACTATCTTGGTAATTTCCATAGTCACATTTGATGCATTCGTTGTTTTTTAAATAACGACCAGGAGCACAAGGAACTATCAACGACATAAAGTAGACGAAATCAAAATCAACAGCACAAATGGACATTGTATAAAAAGAAAACAGTAAGTAGAAAAGTCACCACTCACTGCAGTAGTATCGTACAGAGACCATTCCACTACTACATGACACGGAACTATCGGCCATAGCACTCCAATATCAATGTCAAGCGTTTGGTTCATAGCCAATGTGTGCAATTCATTCATAGCATCAGACAACATCTTGTAGCATGCTTGTGTGCCATCTGTAATTAGAATTGCATATATCACATAATTTCGATGGGGTTTTTTTCGATGAAGCTTGAATATCAGATGAAACCCGTATATATCCCATATGGTGTTTAGAGTAATTATGATGGCCAAAGGTGTTCCGAAATCGTACGTAAAGCAGGATCACATGATAAAGACACGTCAATTCCCGCCGTGCTTGCAGGTGTAGATCTTTTTTGGCGTTTGTTGCAATCTGTAACAGCCACTCTCTCTTTATTACAGACACCTGTAGACACACATTCGATATTGTTGAGTCCCAGTTGAACAGCTGTATGGACATCCTCCTCCACTTCCTCCATTACGTCTGAAGAATCACACTCCAGTTCCTTATATTTTGCAGCATAAAACACCTTGAGCTTTTGACTATCCTTTATTTCTGAAAATTAATTATAGAATATGAAGAGCCATGATTAAAACTGTAGAAAATTAACGGATGTCTGTCCAAATACCCCCTCGAAACCCGATAGAATTTCTGGATTCACCTGAACAAAATGGCAATTTTCCATCTGGGTTATCATCTGTCTGAAAATCCCATTGATAAAACGTGTCTTTTCCACAGAAATAGAAAGGTTTTACTTCATGATCGAAGTCATGTCCAGCAGCACATTTTATTGAACAGTTTATGTTGTCACTGTGGTTGGTGTACGTCCATATCCCATTTTGGGGTGGTTTTAAGGTACTGCATTCTATTGGTATGGTAAAAAATGTACTTGATAACAAATAAATCGAGTCATCAAAAGACATCCAATACTCATCCAGATCATGATCAGGTGCATACTTCATATTTGTTATCGTACCTGGACATTTTGTTTCGCTGCATATCTGACTTTCTGTGCTGTTATCTGGACAGTCCAGTCCCCCGTTGTCAGGAGCTGGGTCGTTACAGATTCTAGATCTTTGTTGTGTTCCATTCCCACACGTTATTGAACAGGACGACCACTCACCCCACTCTCCCCATGACCCATCAACTGATTCACACAATTTCAAAATTATTGTAGAAAGTGTGAACAGATTGATTGATTGAGAGATTGCAACTTGATATTTGTTGTCAGATCATGATATCGCACGACTTTTATTACAGAGGGCAGTGATAACCAATAACAAACGGAAGTACATGTATTGATAATTGTGCGATTAACTGCTTATTGATGTTTTCTCAATGAAAAGAGTGAAAATAAAGAACAATGATCAATTTCGTAAAGACAGAGATACATGTAATATCTACCTCATTAAATCGGTTAACATTACATGAGAACCTCTGTCATCGGAATCCACCTCTGTGTGACCGGTTGATATCCCTTATAACTACAAAAAGCTTAATTGAAATCATGCATGTATTATCAAAAGTTTTAAAATATTTACCTATTGCTATTTCACATAATTCTCCTTTATATCCGTATTGACATTGGCATGTATAGTTTGCAGCGCCATCTACACAGGTTGCATTGTTTTCACAGGCGTGGTCAATGCAATCATCCATGTTCTCTTCACAATTGTCGCCCGAAAAGCCATAATAGCAATGCCATTCATGTCCTCCGAGTAGGTCGGCGCACTCTCCGTTCACGCAGGGACTGGAGACACAGTTGTCAACATCTATCAGAATGAAAGATTTATACGAAAGGTGAAGATAACAAACAGTGATCAATCTCATAACTCCTATAAGCAATACAAAATAGAGAGTTGGGCAAACACAAACCACTGGATATACCAGAGGTGGGATCAGGTGTCTTTTTTAATTTCTAAAGGTGTATTTGTTAAGTTACTATATTCCTAAACGGGAATCGTATGAAAGCCGATTCTTTTATCATACGAACTTGACCTACAACGTGTTGACATTGACTTTGATCTCACTGATAGAAAATCTATATCTTGAATAATTCAAAAATAGAATTTGACGTTGGACCTTATCCCCGAAAATGACCAGATACGAAATCTTTATCTTGTCTACGTGTAGCTTAAAACGTATATACAAGCAAATAAAGAAATCAGAGATAATAAGTTAAGGTCGTCAGTCTGGGGAAGATGGATTTGGGAATACAAAAGTGAGTAATATTTCAAATAAATTCACAATTATTCAATTCATAAGTCATAAGTCATCTAATTACCATCACATTCACTCGGGATCTGCTTAAAAACATAGTCGTTCAATGTCAATTCAAATGCTTTCCACTTCAGCAGGTCGCCGGTTTCATCAACATTGCATTTCTGGGAGTGGTTAAGTATCATTGTGAACGAGGTATTATTGACTGTCCACATGTTAAGTCTGGACACCATACCCTTACCTTTAAAATAAAAAGAAACTTAAGATCAGGTTAATGAGGAGATCTAAATATCTACTGTTGTATGAATCACTGAATATATTTAGCTTTTCTGTTGCAGTCCTTACCTTTCAAAGATATCGTCATATTTCCAGTATAAAGAACGGTCAAATTTGTTTTTGTCTTAAGTTTGCCGTCTACATACAGTTCTTTTGATTCGTTATTATATTTTACAAGGTAGGAATGCCATCGTTCGTTATCGAGAACACAATTTGTCTCCCTGTCGTCTCTATGAAAAAGTGAAGATAACGAACAGTGATCAATTTCATAATTCCTATAAAGAATACAAAATTAGAAGTAGGACAAACACGAACCACTAGACACACCAGAGGTGAGATCAGGCACCTATGAGGAGTAAGCATTTCCTATTGACTGATCACACCCACCGTGAGCCCTATATTTTGAGCAGGTAAATGTAGTAATATGTAGTCAAAATCAATAGATAAGGAATGGCCTAACAATTGGCATGAAACACACCAGACATTATTTAATCCAACGGGTTATATCTGTATATTAGTTTGTTAAAGCGACCATTAAAATTGTGAAATGCTGCCTTTAAAGTTTGTTTATTGGTTTGTTGCATTCAATATGGATTCTATTCTTGTGATTTTATAATCTTTTATCGATGTCAGTTTACCCTTGTGTTCCAATTTTTATCTCCGAACCAAATGTGATGTAGGACGCTACGGTTTCTTTATCAGTGTCAACTATTTCAATTCTGAAAATATGACTTGAGATTTCCCTCTGGAACCAAAATGAAATACTCGTATCCTTTAACCCCGACACAATGAAGTCAGCTGATGTTTCACTACCCACTTCCGTCATCCGCAAGTCAAAATCTAAAAAAAGTTTGCAGTTATCAAGAAAGGCGAAGATAACGAACAGTGATCGATCTCATAACTTCTATAAGCAATACAAAATAGAGAGTTAGACAAACACGGACTACTGGATATACCAGGTGGGATAAGGTGCCTAGCATAGGTTGACCATCCACAAAAACGTAATGAACGCTATAAAACATACCCACAATAATTTGGTTACATTCAGTAAATTATATTTTGAAAGTTACAAATACATGTGATGATATCATAGTATCTAAAGCATACAAATTCGTGATATTTATGCCACATAGTAATTTTGGTATGAAAATATGGAACAAGATAAAACATACTAATAAGATATAGAATCTCGATCTTCTTGATTCATTCTTTGACTATTGATCTATCAGGACAGACACGATCTAAAATGAAATATTGATATATTTTACGATCTTCCTTGAATACCTTTACACTGATCAATACTATTCGCTCCCTCTTCTATTGTGGACTTTGCTCCAGGGCACGGGGTACATTTAGTGCTACCAAACGCATCATTGAAAGTACCCACTGCACATAGGGAACATTGGGGTGTACCCGTCGGTGACCACGAGCCTGGTTCACATCCATCTGCAGAGGAATAAATTATTACGTACATTCTAGTTAAGGAAAATCATTATGTTCCATGCATATTTTTACATATATGTACCTTCACACTGTGATAAAAGTTGCGACCCTTTTGTTTTAGTTGTCCGGCCCGGTGGACAAGGTAAGCAATCCGATTGTCCAGCAATAGGTTGATAAGTTCCCTTTGGACACATTTCACAGTTGTCGGATGATTTATCAAAAAAGGTTCCTGCTGCACATTTAACTAGTAAAAGAAGACAATTGGATGCTGTTTTGAAAAAAAATCACTACTACATATACGTAAGAAAAAAGATTTATTGAGATGGGCATTTTACCACAAGATGTTGATCTGTAAGATGGTAACATATTTTCTGGACATTTCAAAATGACATAAGCATTGTCTATGCTCGTGGCCTCCATGATTCCACCCTCAGTAGTTTTGAAATCCAAAGAGCCCGATGTCTTTGCCTCTTCTATCTTGTTTATCAAATCGGTTTGGTGTCCTCGGAACTTTGCAAATGATTCAGAAAACGTTGCTTCCTCAAATATTGCTGCAATATCAAAGTCGATCCGCAAATCCCTCGATTCCGATCGTTTTTTGCGTGCTGCTTGTCCACATAAAACCTAAAAATATTGGGTGCAATATTTTCGAACAATCATCCAAATATAATCCTCGAGGAAATGAACAAATGAAATGACAGAGTTAATTCAATTTACCAACCTGTACATTTTCTACATTACAGTCGTTAGCATGAAGTAAGCAAGCATCTTTGTACGCCGATTCTGACAATCTTGTTATGAAGAGTTTCTTGATTTCATCTCGGACGGCTGAGTCTGTACAGTCCCCGTCAAAGTAATATGCAAGGGACATTCTAAGAATTCTCTATCAGCCAAGTAACTCCCTGTCATGCAATAAAATTGCAGGTTAATTAAGCAGCAACATGGAATTATATAAACCTAAATATGAATGCATGTACTCGTATTCAATACTAACTTGCACAATCTGGAAGAGGCAGGGATCTAGTTGGTAACCATTTCCCACTTTCACCACATACAAGCATATCAACAGTGCTGTGTTTTATTTTTACATCGTATCCTTTTTTGCAGAGCATTTGACACACTTTACCGCCAAGCCAATAATCACAAGCAAGGGCGCCGTTTTGAGGAACATTTGGTTCTTCAATACATTTCTGAATAACTGAAGAACGTTTTCAATTAATAATGAAACCAACGGTAAGCTCACCTGTATCTTGATCCTATCAGTGCAATACCTCATACCTTGACAATGGGGTTGTCTACCATCCCACGTCCAATATCCATAGTTACCACTTCTTTTCTTTTCGCAGACGACTATTTTGGATCCATTGCGCACCGATCCAAGGTCACAATCAAACTCACACTGACTTCCATATTTTGCTCCCCAAGGACAGGTGACACTCAGAAAAGGCGTAGGGTGAATAATTGGACATGTCAACACTACAAAATTCCAATTTTAAAAGTCATCTAACAAAACAATATTTGACGAGAACGTCCTTTGTTGATATTGTAAATATTGTTATTCAATCATGTAATTATGTAATTTCAGCTATTGCAATTTTCCACTACCCTTGATTTTTTTCATAGCTTGATATGATATTTTCATGTTTCCACACAAAACTGTTTAATTTTTCTTACGAAATGTTTGGTATATGTACCTTTAATGATGACGTTAGTTACACAGCTCTGCGCTTGGTTTCCTGCGGCGTCTGTAGCTTTGTATATTATTTTATAACTTCCTGCTGGGAGTCTGTCGCCTGGCGATACACTCCCCACCTTTACAACATTAACAACACCGTCATGGTTATCCAGGGCGGTAGGTTCTGACCATGTTACCACACCTGTAGTCGAATTTCTGTCCGCAAAACCGTACACTGTGTGTGAGCAGTTCATAAGTTTAGGAGGGTCAATATCTGAAATATTAGAATTACATTTCAGTTTATTGTATCTATTCCAATACTATGTTTACAATAATAAATGTATGCTATATGTACCTGTGCATGTTGGTTGAGATCCCCTCCATAACCCATAGGTTGTACAAACACGAACTCGCGACATACCAGGTGTAATGTCATATCCGCTGTTGCAAGAATAAGTACATATACTGCGGAATTTATTACCATCAGTACACTTGTACTTCAAATTATTAACAGCGGGTGGCAGTACGGTACATAGCTTCTCTGTAAAGGGAACAGGCAATCAAGTTTCATTTCTATAAAGTATTTTTTCTTAAAGAAAACTTGATTAAATATACCGTTGCAATGTACATACGTTCACAATATGGAGCAGGTAAGTTCCACTTTCCATCGATTAAGCATTGTAATTGGGAATTTCCTACAAGTTGGTATCCAGGATAACAACCAAATTTACAGGTCGCTCCATACCTGGCATCGTCACTGGGGTGACAGATGAAGTATCCATTGTTAACACGGGACGGCCAAGGACAACGGACGACTTAAAAATAGCAGTTAGAAAATACTATAATCCTTTTGCCAAGAAAGAATGAATCTTGTTAATCACTTTATCTACAGACAAACTTTTTAACCTGTAACATTAATAGTGAAGGTGCATCTAGACATGTTTCCACTTCCGTCTCTAGCATAGTAACCAACAGTTGTGTTCCCTGAACTGAAATAGTCACCAGGTCCTTTTCATTCCCTTGTAGGCCTGTGAGCATTGATACATTGAAAAAATAGATCACTAAAATCCAATGACAAGCCAGATAATATTTGAGAGATCTAAGAAAACTGATTCCTCGATACCAGTGGTCTGCGATTTTATTTTTCAGTACAAAACATATTAGCTTATTTAGTTCTCAATGATAGACCAAAAACTAAGAAAAATGTTTTACTGGGAGGCTGATAGAATTAGTTCTACAAGGGAGTACTAACGTAATTTTCCCGTCACGATCGTCGTTTGCTGTTGGCACAGTCCAGGTAACAATTTTCCATTCCTGTAGGATCTCTGCAATTACGTCCTGATGTGGTGGGCATGTCAAACTAGGCGGAATATTATCTCCTTAAATATTGAACAAGAGGATGTTGATGTTAAATATGTCTGATTACTACCAGTGAGAGACAACGAGCATAAATACTTACGATTTAAAGTTACTCCACAACCTCCAAATAAACAAGCAATTCTTACTAGTGCAGCGACCATGAAAATTTTAAACCATCTTTTCGATCGTTGTTTATGCTTAGTGACTGCTGTTCTGCAATCTACAATCCGGTACCAAAGGGGAATGTTAACATACTGGCTTCAAACATATATATTGTCAAGGCCATGCGTTTTAATTAGTACTTACATGAAATAGAATTTTTTTTCCATTTTCCCTCTTCACACACGTCCCAGGCAATTACTTCCTTATATGGGCATATGATGTCACATGATGACCCAGCGGGAACTTCAGACTCAATAACTACGGGGATACCTTGTTCATCTGAACATCGGAGAACACGATTGGGCTCCAAATCAGTGAGGCTACATTTTGTATCATCAAGCTACGAAAGGTATGCATTTAATTGGTTCACCTTGATCATGCTTTGATATGTATATTTGCAATGTCTTCTGACTTAATGAGTCATATTCTCCTTACAAATATAAGAAATCGGCATGCGTTGTCAGCACTAGATATCAAATTAAATCAACTACTTTCAGTTTTACAATACAATACACTAGTAAACTTTTATAATTGTCAGAAAGAAATGAATATTACGAGGATAAAACGATATTATAATAAAATGCATGTATACTAACTGTAATAGGGGTGTTTAACTTTAAGAGGTACGTATTGCATTTTATCACACATAGAATTACATATTCTGATAGCACACAGTCAATCAACATGCATTATCTAACGGAGAGATAGATGCTCCAAAGTTTCTAAAATGAAAATGAAATCAAAGCTGAATTCAGAAAGTTGTGCATTTGACCGCTACCCATCCAAGTTTTATCCAGAATTGATCGAGTGTCTGTGAAATATTGTTTTCGTTATTTAGAACCCAAGTGAAGTTACCATTGTATGCAATCCGTATATTCTTCAAGAAATAGAAGGTCGTTTTTTACCTATACAAATCCATTGATATTATAAAGACGCAAGTTTACAAAGGGGACACAATGATCATTTTTTCATCTCGCTGGCAAAACAGACGTTGCCTAATGTATTTTAACGCAAACATAATGCCATACTTTCTCTTAATCCTCCATTCTCGCCTGTCTACTATATTATCAAATGAAAATATTCAAAATCATAGGTATAGTGTTTTTCTCTCTACAAATCAAATTACGTAATAGTCACTCACATTATAAAGACGTACTTGTCCTGCAACCCATGTTAAGACAATTTGGATAAAATCATAGTTTTCATGAAAGAGACTTTGGCACCTTCCATGGTTTTACAGAAACCAAAAGGTTTAGTTTTATTTTGCGGTTCTTGCATGCATTCGGCAATTGGCATTTCTACATTTAAATAATGCACTATTTACAGTATTCTAGGTTTTATGACGGGTGTTAGTTCTACAGCATACTGATTTCAATAGTCAACTTTTTACTACAATCGTGAACAAGCGGGAAATCACTTTTCTAAAACAAATTCTTTAATTCTCTGAGGTCATATTATAATTTTAAATTTACAGTATTACCATTTACTAAAAAAGAATCAATCAATTAGAAATAAGGCACAAAAACACTGTCTATAATTACCATGTATCCTTTCGATATCACTATAGATTGCCCAATAAAAACACACAGTAAACTTAAAGTCAGACATGACCACGTCATCGTTATGTTCCTCTGTTATTTTGCTGACATAAATTCTGTACCGATGCTTTTATGATTTTAAAAAAACTGATTTTAGGATTTCACATTATTTGGCCGATATTTTAAAGACAATCAAACTGTCCACTTGCACATTGTTTACATGCAGTTTAAATGTCCCTGTGCATGGGTGAATTCAAAGGGGTTACTGGAATATTTGTGTCATTTCCAGGAATCGCGGGCTGTTATCCAACTTCCTTGTGTGAATGATAATTGTTTACAATTCACATCCATAGATATACAACAACAAAATTAATATAAAACATTCAAATCAGATTTAGTATAAAACATTGGAAAAAATCACTTTTCTAAAATGCATTAATAGAATTATCGACTTATAATAACTCTCATCTTTTAACTTTTCATAAATGTTTCTGTTCCTAATGTGTTACATTTTCCCAAGCCTAAATATCATTATTATTTATTTCTACACAATTGAGCGAGAGAGAAATAGCTGAGAAAATGACAGCCCATGAAGTTGATTTTTAAAAAAAAAAAAAGTCTATGATAAATATCATTACTACAATAGCAATGCACTATAAGACTTGTTCTACTATCATAAAGAATCGTATAGTACATTAGATTGCTAACATTTGACTTTGCATTTATTCTTTGCATGTATCTCCAGTTGTTAGTTTCAAAATTGAAATCCTTAGATTCTAATTACTACTTAATTGTTTGTCAATATATGAACATTAACAGGAGATGCTTACTCATCCTGGGCTCCTGATCCCATCTTTGGTGTGTCCAGGTTCGGTGTTTTCCCTGCTGTTAATTTTGTATTCATTACTGGATTTATGAGATTGATCACTGTTCGTTCTCCTCAGGTTTTCATGGTTTAAATTCCGCTGTAATTAGGATAATAAATTCAAACTAATGTTTTAAACAAACCATTATATATATATATATATATATATATATATATATATATATATATATATTGTAATATATGAAAAATAAAACATTTTACTCGATTTTGGTAATCAAACCAATCTTTGATTTCAATTTAAGATTCTTTTTATCAAAGTTATTGAAATTACATCCTACAAACTTACAGTGCACTAAGATGTTTTGTACATTCCAGTGGGGTTTATGAGGGGGGTGTTGTTGCTTTGTTTGTTTTTTATGTACATTCCAGACATTTCCTTAGATCTCTAAACCAGGGGATCCCTTCCTAGACGCTGATGTTCACACAAACATTCGACGCGTTGAACTTTACTACCATGTGAAAAGTCCCATAACCCTAGAACGAGAAGTCGTATATCAAGCCAACAAACTGCTCCTCTTGAGACAGACTGAAGGAAACGTAAAAACAGTTCGGATCCCGTATCAATGATGCAAGACTCTAATGATGTTTGTAGAATCAAATTTTCGAATTTATGCTCAACAAGGATGGAGACTATGCAAACCTTTTTGAAATACCACAATTTAGCAGTCATGAATGCCAAAATTTAATGTCAACAATATCAAATTATCTGTAGAATTCTGGAAATGAATTTTTAATTTAATTACAGATAGGTTCTAAGGAATCACCAGGAACAAAATTTAGAAAAACCCCAGTGACTAATAATGATAATAATGAAAAATTTATATAGCACCTTATATAAAACAAATTACTCTAAAGGCACTTTACAAGGTAACGAAGAGGAATGCAACAATACAACAAAATTAAATTTAATGACAGTATGACATAAGATCTTATATCTGTAAAATTATCAAAATAAATAATATATAATCAAGATCGACAGCTAAAAGGACTAAGACCATGTTTAGCTATATCGGCCCTGTGGTGTGTTAAAAAATAAAGCAGAATTAATTGAAATAAAATTGTTATCATTTGATAATATAATCTTTATACCATCGCGACGTGCCAAGATTTCCCCGCCAAAACGTCAGCTTGTGGAATTCTATACAAGACAAAACCGGTATCGGTCTGGTTTTCTGCAGAAATCTCCACTTTTTTCAAATTTAGTCATATAATTCATATAAAACACGACCTTCGATCCAGAAACTGACTGTAGTCTATCAAAATCTATCAATACAAATAAATTTTGCACGAACGATTTTTTGGATCGAAAGGTGTGCTGTTGATGAATATCAACTTTGAATTAAATCGAGAGCAATCCGGAATTATTTATTTTTGTGAGAGTTGTGGGTATTTTATTAATTATGTTGCTTTGAAAAATTAAAACAACATACTTATGTGGAGTCTACATCATTTCCATGCAGAATACACCCCTATGTGGTGTTTTTATCAAAAGCTATAGAATTTTGATGCGTAAACAAACGAATCTGCTGTCCGACAAATCGGACCTTCAATGCTATAGAACGTTTTTATTTAGACGACACCAACAGAATTACTAAGATCAAAATGAAAAGAATTTATAGAACATGCATTGATATAACTAAAACTATTGTCGATATATCGAAAGTATAACGTTAACTAGGGCAAGTAAACATATAAAAGATTTTTAAGGGTGAGACATCATAGATGTCGTGGCTTAGTGGTAGAGAGCCCGTCCTTCAATTGGGAGACCCGGGTTCAATTCCTACCCGTGTCAATGTTTGTTGTTTTTTTTTAAATCATACTGTTAACTACATTTTTCTTGGCGTTATTGAAAAATTAATTTCTTTCAAGACACTGAAGATGAAATTATACCTGAATACAAATAAAAATAACAATCACAGAACACCAAGAAAATATGCAAGGATTACAGATTACATTTTTAAAATTCATTGAAAAAAACCAAACCAAAATACTTTATTTTCGGACTTGATTTTATTTCAAAGAATGAACCAGCAAAAGATAATGGAAAGGAAAGTTTTTCCAATGCATCTAATGTACAGAAGAAAAGTCAGAAAAAATGTGAATCCATTAGCTATTCGTCATTTCCTGCAGAGTAAGAACTTTCTTGTTGAAACCACCACATGCTATATTGTGTAGCAAGTGTAGACATGTGTGTCAGTAAATTCACATCCAACAAAATTGTCACAATCAATCTCGGCCACTTCCTGAGACAAAGTCTCTACAGAGAATTTCAATAACTCTCAACATAACCAGGCCTGGGGTAATGGTAATTAAATGACAACCAGTTTCAATGTAATGGGGGTGTAATGGACCATTTTTGCATTACAAGTAATGGTAATGTAATGCATACTGTACTGTACATTATTTTTCATTACATTTACACTACTTCAAATATTTGATGATATTTCGAAGATTTAGAATAATTCATTTTATTAGTGATTGACTGAAGCATTTGAAACATTGATGACAATCAAATGCAATGAATAACTTAATAGATATGTTTCCTAACATTGCTGAATATTTTGTGTTCTTATGTTAATGTATAATTAAAAATCATAATACAGAAATAATTTTTCTGCCATTTCTTTAATATCTGACAGTATGTTATGTAAATGTGTAATGTAAATTCACTCTCAAGTAATGTAATACATTATATTTCAAAATAGGAGTAATGGTAATGTGAAATTTTCTAGGTAATGTAAGGCGTTACATTGCTATGTAATTGACCTCAAGCCTGGATAGAACACCTTCTCATGCATATATGCAAGTGCCTTGGACCCAACTTGTCATTTCCTCTTTTGCAAGATTTTCAGCATTTCTTCATAGAGATCATAATTCCAACTGCAAGGTGTCCAAGATGATGAATTCAGACCTGACCAGTGTTTTTGTCAATTTGATAACTTTTGACTCTACACTTTTCATCATTCAAAAAGTACATTATGACATTCATAATTCAACCTGAAGATTTTCATTTGAATCATCAAATATGAATTCTTCCAAATAATAACCCCCCCCAAAAAAAAACCACTTTAAAAACCTCCACAGGTATATTTCAAATGACATAGAAGTGCCATGGGTTAATAAGGGTTAAACTTTAGAGTCGACATGTTTCTTCCAAGCAATATAGTCTTGTTTGGATCCAGTTTTTCCAGTTCTGATATAACTGCCTGATACTGTACAATGTAGGTGTCAATCTGGTCCCCCTATTGTGGGAATCTGTTTCCACATAACTGCTGTATAATCTGGTACCTTGCTATTGGCAGGCACAACAAGGAAGATATTCCTTCAGTGATGTCCAACACTTATCCGCATGTGTCACTGATGCCACTATCATTGATGAGTAGGAATATGGATTCTTGTCAATCTGATTCATGTCACCCTTGCCATCAATTTTTGCTGTACATATTATATCATCCTGAAATTCAAATTACTCCAGTATTATATCATTATCAAAACTATATCATAAATGAAAGGTGAAGATAACAAACAGTGATCAATCTCATAACTCCTACAAGCAATACAAAATAGATAGTTGGGCAAACACGAACCCCTGTATTATAATGGATGCTTACTCCTCCCAGGCACCTGATCCCACCTCTGGTGTGTCCAGGGGTCCGTGGTTGCCTAACTATCTATTTTGTATTGCTTATAGGAGTTATGAGATTGACCACTGTTCGGTATTTTCACCTTTCATTTCACAGCAGGTCTATCTTTCCTGTTGCTAGTTTCCTTACCTTTATGCATTTTTTTATGTACTTATGTAGAGTAAACATAGATTTCTAACGTAAGATGTATACCTATATACAGTAATTACAATTTACATTCAATGTAATACATGAAAAATGATTGAGATGATTTAAAACTTTGTAATCTGTATAAACTTCAAAATATTTTATGCAGACAACTAATGTCCCGAAATTGAACCAGTTTGACACCCGTTAAAGAAATTATTCAAATTCGGATCTGACCGTAAAACCATCGGACCAATCATAAGGGTATATTAAGGAACTAGTACTGATTCACAATTTCTCCCAAAATATTGTTTTTAACTTTAATGATCAATGAAAAGGTGAAGATAACGAACAATGATCAATCTCAAAACTCCTATAAGGAATGCAAATTTAAGAGTTGGGCAAACGGGGACCCCTGAATATACCAGAGGAGGGATCAGGTTCCTAGGAGGAGTAACACCCCATGTCGATCGGTCACAACCGTCGTGACCCCTATATCTTGATCAGGTAAACGGAGTAATCCGAAGTCAAAATCAGTATATGAAGAACGGCCTGACATGTCAAACAGCGTTTGATCAAATGATAGGTTGTTTTGGCAAACTAGTTAGTTCCATAGAATTTGCGAAATGCTTACTTTAAACAAGACTGTTGAAACCCTTGCAATATCAACGTATTTGTCAGTAGCCTGTCTAGATTTTAAAAATGATCATACGCAGAACAAGTATCGAATCAGTTGAGAGACATAATTACTATATGCAGGTGATAATGGAATATTGCTACATAGATATGGGAAGTTTACGTGAAGCAGCTGAAATCATCCAATTTGTCATATTTTAATTGTTGTAGTTTGCTGTTAACATCTATGTTTAAAAACATTAGCTAAATAAGAAGCAAATATTGACGACTCTGTGTTTAAATGTTTCACAAGAAATAAGGTTATGCATCATAAAGAGCTTAGCATTTGTTTTATAAACAGAAATTGGGGTATGATTTTTGTTTACAAGAAAGGTGAAGATAACGAACAGTGATCAATCTCATAACTCCTACAAGCAATACAAAATAGATAGATGGGCAAAACGGATCCCTGGACACACCAGAGGTGAGATCAGGTGCCTAGGAGGAGTAAGCATCCCCTGTCGACTGGTCACACCCGCCGTGAGCCCTATATCTTATAACTATGCAAGTAAGAAAATGCATCATGGTTATCGATCTAAGTTTACATATTTCAAATATTTTTTAGGCAGAAGGTGTCATTTAAAAGATAAATTTGTGTCTGTGCAAAATCAGGATATTCTAAATTACAAATTTAAAGTAGTTTGTAAACAAACAAAGATCGAGTCTTGTTTACGGTATATACAGGGGTCCGTTTTTGCCCAAATCTCTATTTTGTATTGCTTATACAAGTTATGAGATTGATCACTGTTTGTTATCTTCACCTTTCACTCATAGCGTCTTCTTCAGCCAGTCTTGAGCAACTCTCCAGAGAGAGGTGTGTGTAACCCCACAGCTTTAATATTAAAATGTAGAATGACATACATTGATATGACAACCAGGAAAAAATCAGTGATGCTTTTTTATATAAGTCTCAGAGGACATGCTGAACGACTCTTAGACCCAGAACCTCCTGTTACAGGTAAATGTTGTCCATTTAACTATCATTTCTTGCTATTTTGCAATTTCAGCATTCAGCTTTATGCTTCTTTACTTCTCTTTTTCAAGGTGTCGAAAACCGAGACTACAGATTAAACCAAGGCCTATATGGGTCAGGGCATGGCTGAATGACAAAAGAAGAGAACATCATGACCACTTTAGTACTCTACTTAGCATCTTAACCAAAAGATGAGAATGCATTCAACAACTACACGATTTTCCAGAGTCCTATGCGATGAGATCGTGTGAAGGATAGAAGGCAGAATCGAGAAGGATATTTGGTGCTGAAAGACATTTTTATTGGTCTCAAGCTACCCATCACTCTTCGACACCTGGCTTACGGTGACAATTATCTAAGCCTGTCCTACAACTTTAGCATTGCTCTAAACAACATCTCCCTTATCATTGATATAAAGTTTGTGATGTCATTAAGCCAAGTATGCTGCTGAGGGGGACCCACTATCCTACTACAACTGGAGAGTGAGTCGTAATTGCTGAGCAGATGAGATGAAATAGCAGTTCTACTCTGCTGTAGTGTACTGGATGGCAAGTATGTGGCGATCATATACTCTTAGAATATTGACTCTGTGTAGAGAAACAAGGGCTTATTATCCATTGTTCTCAAGGCCCTGGTTGACAGACATACTATAAATTTTTCCAGAGTAAGGTCAGCTTCCAGCAACGATGCCAGTATCTACAATTGGTCAGTACTGACGGAAGGCCTGGAGAGTTGGAACACGTTTAATATCCTTGAAAATATTCTCTACCTGGTAACAGCGTTCCTGTTTACAGTACGAAGTAGGGCAAAATGCTTTTGGGATCATCTAGCGCCTGGTGAAATGGTTTACCATCAGAAAAATGCAACACCATATGAGAATATTCAACCACAGACTCTTCAGATCCAAACGTGTAACGGAAAATGCTTTTGGAATTCTTGCACACAAGTAACGAATTTCTCTGAAGACCATTCATAAATCAGACTGCAAAAAAAGCATTTGTGACCTTTTACAATATCATCATATTGAGATGTTCAGCTAACCACAACAAACTACTAAACACAGGATAAATGTTTTGTTTTATTGTTTCTACTATACGATTAAAGTTTTGTACAACTATGATGTAGACCCAATTCTCTGTTGACGTATGGTAAAAGTGAATTAAATGATACATCGTATATATTTGGTATGGACAATGTCCATGACTGCGTTTACCTTTGTGTGTCTTGGATAAAGTCACATTACCTTCACATTTATTCCTTGGGAACAAGTCAGATTCCTCACATTAGCCAAACATATATAACAAGAGTACCGCAAACAGTGCAGCATACATCCGTTAGACTTTCAGTGCAATATATGTAATCATGATGAGAAAAAGTCCGGAAAACTATTGACCTGCTTTTAGCCCTAGAGTAGGTCACGGTGTATCAATCGAGCTGAAATATGAACTGATTATGCATTTCTCTGAAAGGGAAGTTGTGACAAAATTTCAGGGCAATCCTGTATTCATAACCAAAACATCTGGAAAACTGACCTACTTTTACCCCTAAAGTAGGTCATGGAGCACCAATACAGCTGAAATGTAAACTGAACTTATATTTTTCCGAGAGGAGGCTTGTGACTAAATTTCAGGGCAATAATTGTATCCATAACAAAAATAAGGTTGTTCTACTAAATCACACTACGACCTTGACCTTTGATCTCTGATTTTGAAGGCGTCATCCACTTGGCATGAGGACTATGTGTACAACGTTTGACGGTCCTAGTCCTAATACATGTAGTTCAGTCTGTATTCTGTCTACAAGGTTTTCCTATCAACTGATACCATGATCTTGACCTTTGACCTCGAAAACAATAGGCATCTTCCTCTCATTATAGTGATCAAATGCACTAAATTCTAAAATCCTGGAGCTTACGGTTCGTTTTGGATTTCACCTACAAAGTCCGGACAAACAAACAGACGACGCTATACCATAATGCATTTTTAAAAATTAGTTTTCATATCGTTAAGTTCT
Organism: Ostrea edulis; assembly: GCF_947568905.1. Taxonomy (NCBI): domain Eukaryota; kingdom Metazoa; phylum Mollusca; class Bivalvia; order Ostreida; family Ostreidae; genus Ostrea; species Ostrea edulis. Next base: position 23,163,987 of record NC_079168.1, read on the forward strand.
CTCACGCTTTAACATAGAAATTAAAATACATTGTGAAGTAAGGAAAAATGGGGGTAAAGAACAAATCTAAAATATCAGTTAAAAGTTTTAATATATACATGCACATGTACATTGTACAATATTAACTGTCTTTTATACTATTCTAAATAATCCCCGATGGGCAACTGATGTTGGCACTGTCAACCAAAGGTTTAATACCATATGATATTCCACATATATCTATACGTTTCACACCACTACACAAATGATTTCCAGACACAAGAATATACGTATACAATCATTACAATTCATATCCACGAATGCAAGTCCTATGTCTCATAAAATGTGGAGTTTATTTATTGCGTGTGATGATTACACAAAAAGATGAAACAGCGATATAAATTTGATACAATATTGCACTGACTTAATAGATATCCGATATGGACAGTTTATCAAACTTTTTATTACTGGGAATCGGGTCTTGAAACACGGGCGGTGGTGTTTGTACACAGTGCGGAGTGATCATATTCAAGCTCGCCCAACTTCGTGCCACGGGTGACCGTGCTCGCTGTCTATTAAATAAAAGATGTATTTTCAAAACTGTGTCAGCAAATCATTATTATCAATGAAATAACTCCATAATGGAATCTAATTACCTTGCGATTTTTCTGTAAATGAGGATAGAGGATACTACGCTAAAAACGACCAGAAACACAATCAGAACAGGAAGTGCTGCAGCCAGAAGGAGATCGACTTCATCATGCAAGAAATCAACAACATAGGTTAAAACAAATTTAAACTAAACAAGAGACCCATTGGCCTTAACATTCACCTGATTATCATGTGCTAACTTGCATATTTATAGCGAGTAGATTAAAAATTCTTTGAGAATAAAGTGATAATACAGATGCCCTGAAAAAATACCTAAACATCATCCTTATTGTACGTAAATCAAAAATAAACCCAGTATATATTATCTTTTCTTACCGGCTCAATTAAATCCCTTAAGCATATCTAAAACTCCATGCTATTATCAATAGTTTTTCAAAACACATTTGGACATGATCTTTCTACAGATCCCAGAGAAACCCTTCGTGATAAACAATAATGGGAGATGAGACAAATTTACAGAAAATTTCAGCAAAACATGTAAACTAAAGGGCATTTGTATTTAGCGACCTATTAGGGCATAAAACTTAGTGGTTATCATAAACATATTTAGATAGGTATACTACATCTGTGATACATGGCTCAATATTCATTAACAAGATGACAACATTTCCTATTTACAAATGTACGAAAGCATATTTCAGCATCATGCAAACTATGTACATGCATCTCTATGGCTAAATGCTTTTTCATTTACCTTGACCAGTATCAAAAAAATGAATATAAAACTAATAGTACTGGAACAACTCGCTACACAACAGACCATGTTTTGCTACATTCAAGACCAACAGTTGAAATATTGAACCTGAGCTTAAATCAAACCCGATCATAATTTATGTCCTCATCTGATCACATACTTATGTCAATAAATGTATCATATAATGTTCTCTGCATGTTATTGAGGTAAACTAACGCATTTTCTGCAGTTCATTTTTATCATGTGGAATGTTTCTAGCAATTAGTTTGTGCATTTTAATGTAAAGTTTGGACGCTACTTTAGACCCACCCTACCCCCGGGGGTCATGAATTGAACAAACTTCAATCTAGACTACCTAGGGATTTCTGCATATTAATATGAGTAATCATGGCTTTTATGGTACTCAGAAGATTTTGAAAACTTTTTCCCTATACATTTCCATGTAAATTTTTGATTCCCTATTGTGTCCCCATGCTACTCCCAGGGACTACAATTTGAACAAACATGAACCTGAGCTACCCGGAGATGTTTTTATATTAATATGGCTCACCATGACTCTGTTGTTGTTGAGAAGAATTTTACTAGATTTTCCCGTGTACAACTTTGATCCCCCATTGTGGCCTCACCGGAGCCCCACGGTCATTATTTGAACAAAATTGAATATACATGTATACTATGACAGAGGAAGATAACTAACAGTGATCAATGTAAAACTTATACGGTACCAATTTTGATGCACCAGATTCGCATTTCGACAAATAATGTCTCTTCAGTGATGCTCAACCGAAATGTTTGAAATCCGAAATAACTATGAAGTTTTAGAGCTAAATATAGCCAAAAACAGCGTGCCAAAAAAGTGGAGCCAAATTCGTCAAAGGATAAGAGCTATGCATGAGGGAGATAATCTTTAATTTTGAAATGAATTTCTAAATTTTATAACAGAAATCAAATATACATCCGTATTTTCAAGCTAGTAACGAAGTACTTAGCTACTGGGCTGTAGAGACCCTCGGGGACTAACAGTCCACCAGCAGAGGCCTCGACCCAGGGGTCATAATGTAAAACTTATACGGTACCAATTTTGATGCACCAGATGCGCATTTCGACAAATAATGTCTCTTCAGTGATGCTCAACCGAAATGTTTGAAATCCGAAATAACTATAAAGTTTTAGAGCTAAATATAGCCAAAAACTCATAACTCCTATAAGCAATACAAAATAGGGAGTTCGGCAAACACGGACCCCTGGATATACCAGAGGTGGGGTCAGGTGCCTAGGAGGAGTAAGCATCCCGTGTCAACTGGTCACACCCGCCGTAAGCACTATATCTTGATCAAGTAAACGGAGTTATCTGTAGTCAAAATCAGTGTGTCAAGAATGACTTAACAATCGCCAAGCAAATCGTCATACAGTATTTGACCCAATGATAGGTTGTATTGGCAAACTAGATCGTTACAACGACCATATAATTTGCAAAATGCTGATTTTAAACGAGACTATTGGAAGCCCTGAACCATCAACTTGTTGGTCATTAGCCTGCTTCGATTTAAAAACTGCTATTCGCAGAACAAGCTCTTGTGACATATTTAAATGTCGAATTGAAGGCCACAGCAAGAGATTGTTTCTTCTCACATAGATGTTTTTGAATAAATTCTACTTCAAATGAATATAAAAACAGGTCAGCAAACAAAAGAGCATAATTCATGCCCATGGAGATTCCATCAGACTGTTGGAAGACCTGATCAGGAAACTAAATTTGTAAATTTTAACTTTTCTGGTCCAGTTGTTCCTGAGAAGAACTTTTTCTAATAACCCCACCCTATTTTTGCCTTTTGCTGATTACCTCCCCTTGGAAGGGGCATTGCCATTCAGTTGGGAAAAAACTTGAATCCACTTCACACAAGGGTGCTTTGTGGCAAGCACGAAACACGACGACAGACAAAGGTCACCTGAGCGAAAAATTTCTTAACTAAACAACAACATTTTGTAACTGTCATTTTGATGGTAACAAACCTTTCATTGTATACTGATCTAGTTCCTGTGTGTTGAGGGTGGTAGAAGAAAAAGACACTGGGTGATGTGAAGAGGTAGTCATCTGTTCAGTAATGGCTGATGTTTCCTGGGATGTCCCAGTCTCTGTTATATCAGATGTTGTGTATGTTGAAGTCCAAGGACTAGGGTCAGTGGAATTTGTTGTACTTGTTATCGTGGTTGAAGTTTCAACTAGATGATATTTAGGATAGATCATTTAAAATTTTGAATATCTTAAAGTTTTGCATTAAATGATAGCATTAAATAGGTGACTGCATCTTAAATGACCATTTGACGGATGGGATTTCAAAAGAGTGTAGTTATTTCATTTAAACGTTTAAAATAATCGATTGTATCTTGTTTAACGTCCCTCTCGAAAATTTTACATTCATATGGAAAACGTCACCAGTACCGGTGAAGGACTTCAAATTTAGGCCTATGCTCTGCCCTTACGATCATTGAGCAGTGGGGGTTCTTTAGCGTGCCACACCTACTGTGACAGAGGGTTCTTAAGGTCATCTCCGAGGACCCATGACATTCATACCTGACGCCGAAAGTTTGGCAATGGAACTGTCACTAACTGTTTTAACGACTTAGGTATGTCGCGGCCGGGATTCGAACCCCGACCTCCACGACCAAACGCTCTACCTCTAGACCACCGCGGCAGTTTTGAACGTTTAGATGAAAATACAAGGAAATGCAAATATCAATAATAATCTACTTTACGATATTTTAAAAGCAACTCCTTGTCACAAACCTTGAAATGAAAGTAATAAAACAATCAAACTTGTTTGCGGCTTTTTTTATGCGATTAATATCACAATTACCTGAACAATCAGATATATTTTTGCTCCCTTCGATGTTGGTAGTAAATCCACTGGGGCAGGGCTTACAGAACGTTTGTTCAGTTTCATCTTGGTATGTTCCAATTGGACACAGGATGCATTGACTGGATAGTGAGTATGTACCCATGGGACAATCGGCTAACATTAATGGAAAATACAAGGTAACAAACGTATCATCTACATGTATGTATGTATTTAAATGAATATGTTGGCAAGACTTCAATTTCAGATTTTCAAATTAAGATTAGTATTAAGATTACAATAATTCCAATATGTTCAGTTTTAATCGAATCAAAAAATAAAGAACATATCACTACAGTGTAATTGCAGCGTACCACAAAGAGCCTCGCTTCTGCCTTGACCGTCCGGGCATTCAACGAAGGAAGATGTAGTCACAGCTTCAGATGTGTAGTTCACGCCGTTGAGTTCAAACTGCAGAAAACTGTGGCTGCTGTTGATCTCAAGAGCTGATGCTTCCAGTTCATAGATTCCGAGAAGTAAATCATACAATGGCTCGCTCACTACAACGACAGTATATGATAAACACGGCGAATGAAAGTTAACATCTTCAAGAGAGAAACAATCTGAGAAGAATATTTCATATTGTATTGGTATATCCTTACAAATATTTACGAAAAGCGAAAATAGGAACCCAAACTGTTAATTTGGAATCGAATTCCCGGTGTTTGTCTTTGGTGATGAATTCAAAATCCCATATAGTTCCATGTTAGAGTAGATTAGATACCCGGTATACTGATTATCAACTTACAGTTATTTGTAGAGTAAAACATTTCTAAATTCAGATTATCCCCGGAGATGAATGTCTGTGACAAAGTTATAGTCTGTTCCCCGGATGTAGATCTCTTCCGACGACCTGATGCCATACAACCTTTGTAGTAAAACATTTACCTCATTTAAAGAATCTATAATGCATGTTTGTAAGTGTGATATCATAGCCATGATCCGTACAGTCAACATTATATTGACATTATCCTGTACATATTATATACAAATTACACCATTATCCATGCCAACATTACACCATTATCCATGCCAACATTACACCATTATCCATGTCAACATTACACCATTATCCATGACAACATTACACCATTATTCATGCCAACATTACACCATTATTCATGTCAACATTACACCATTATCCATGCCAACATTACACCATTATCCATGTCAACATTACATCATTATTTATGTCAACATTACACCATTATCCATGCCAACATTACACCATTATCCATGTCAACATTACACCATTATCCATGACAACATTACACCATTATCCATGTCAACATTACACCATTATCCATGACAACATTACACCATTATCAATGACGACATTACACCATTATCCATGAAAAAATACATTATTATTCATGCCAACATTACACCATGACAACATTACACCATTATTCATGTCAACATTACACCATTATCCATGCCAACATTACACCATTATTCATGCCAACATTACACCATTATTCATGTCAACATTACACCATGACAACATTACACCATTATTCATGCCAACATTACACCATGACAACATTACACCATTATTCATGCCAACATTACACCATGACAACATTACACCATTATTCATGTCAACATTACACCATTATCCATGCCAACATTACACCATTATCCATGCCAACATTACACCATTATCCATGTCAACATTACACCATTATCCATGACAACATTACACCATTATCCATGACAACATTACACCATTATCCATGTCAACATTACACCATTATCCATGTCAATATTACACTATTATTCATGTCAACATTACACCATGACAACATTACACCATTATTCATGCCAACATTACACCATGACAACATTACACCATTATTCATGCCAACATTACACCATTATTCATGCCAACATTACACCATTATTCATGCCAACATTACACCATGATTCAATATTACAATATTACACATTTGACGTATGATGAAGTAGTGACCTGGATTTTCCACTTTAACAGAACATGTTCCATTCAATGAACAGGAAAGAGACGATTCCAGTTGTGTTTTCATTTTTAAGGCAACCGCAGAAGCATCAATGCAGGGGATTTCTGGATTATAGCTAACAGATGAAACGATGCGTATTCTTCTTGGACTCTTCACTCCTGAATTAAAAACATATATCCGAAGTTGAAAATTAAAGAATGACTAAAACTTAGTGCTGTTTACTATGCAAATGTACTGCTATTTCAATGATAATCTACGAATCAACCAAAAATAGGGGGAAATAGATCATTTGAATCATTCTTTTATTATTTTATTCCACTTACTTCCACAAGCTGGTGGTTGGTCATCCACCCAATTATACGTCGTGTTAGGTCCACAAATATAAAAGGGGCGTGGTTCATTTCCATCGACAAAAGTATAACCATGATCGCACGTGACAGAACAGACAAGCCGTGGTATCCATTCTGACAGTTGCATGTGTAGTTATTCAATTTATCTGTACACGGATGTCCATTGCAAGGATTCGGATCACACTGGTTGATATCTGAAACATGTTTAGTTCACTATAATTATAAAAGTTCTTGTTTGAGAGAAAGAAAGAGAGAGAGAGAGAGAGAGAGAGAGAGAGAGAGAGAGAGAGAGAGAGACTTTGGATTTAATAAGTTACGAACTGTCGCAAAGGCTTGGAATAACGATGGAATTTAATGAGATTGCAGTGTTTATGATGGTGTCCATGGAAATATAAGACTGATACAACGTTGTATTACAGCCTCCGGCAAGATAAGCAACTTCCGCATCAGATAGAAAGTTGAATTGAACTTGGTAATTGGAGATCACGTAACCTGAAATTACACGTTCAAATGGACATATTTACGAGTGTATTTACTTTGTTAGATACATTTTATTCAAACATTTTCGTGTGCTTTTTGTGTTATTCGACTTACCATTAATAGAATTTTCGTTGATACCAAAATATATCGTCGACGTTGAATCTAGTAAGGATTCCCCAGGTGCTATGTAAGATGCTATAGATTTTGGGGACAATCGAATTCCGTCTTGGAACGCATCCAGTGTTAGAGCTGAAGAATCAATACGTACTGTCACGTGGGACCAGATATGGGAACGAAGGGTCACTCCAGCTGTCACTTGCAGACTGAATTCGTAAGATAGATACTGCTAAAGGCTTCAAACATTTTACACATAGGTACACCTATTTCAAATGCATTTAATTTCTTGTGTTATATACCTGTTGATTGTGATGAATAAGGCACCATCGTATGTAATATTAATTATCGAATTTGCTGATTGTGAACAGAATAGTGTGAGGCTAGTTGTATTGGTAGGAGCAAGTATCCATACTGATAATGAGATCGATGTTTGTGGTGATGAAGGGGCATCTACACTGTATCTGTCATCCAGGCTCTTTAACTGAATATCATAACCTGAAATTAGACATAAGATAAAGCATTCAGTTCCATCAGATTTTATTCGTCAATGAATACGACACTTAGGTACTCATTAAGTCGTACGTGTGCAGTTGTCTGGTCCTGTTGCCCCGGAGAACTCGGTTGTTGTCCCTGGTGGACACTGAGAACAATTAGTGGCCATTTCCCCCTCCTGATAAGTTGATAGTGGACACTGGTGGCAAGGCTCTAGTCCCGTTGGTGAAAATGCCCCAGGTTTGCAAATTTCTACAGTGAGCAGATATATGTAGATGTTTTAATCAAACAGATTAAGTCACATACTACGGCTACATAAGCCTTGTGGTAGCAGAAACATTGGCATTAATCATGTAATCCCTTCCATGGTCTTCATAATGTAGTCTTTATACATTACACATTCATTTCAGCTTCTCAATCGTCAACTTTCCATATTTATATAGCAATATTTCATTATCGCCTGCATATGGTGTTTATGTCTCTCAACTGATTCGATACGCAAGAGATTGTTCTGCGTATGATTAGTTTGTAAATCAACGCAGGCTACTGACAAACAAGTTGATGGTGCAGGGGTTTCAAAAGTCTGGTTTAAAGTAATCACTTCGCAAATTCTATAGTCGTTATAACAACTTAGTTTGCCAATACAACCTATCACTGGGTGAAAGGTGAAGATAACAGTGATCAATCTCATAACTCCTATAAGCAGTACAAAATAGAGAGTTGCGAATTGAGCAAACACGGACCCTGGACACACAAGAGGTAGGACCATGTGCCTCGTTGGGTCAAATGCTGTCTGACGTGTTTCATACCGATTGTTAGGCCGTTCTTGGCACACTGATGTTGACTACGGATGAATCCGTTTACCTGATCAAGATATAGGGTTCAAAGCGGATGTGTCCGGTCGACAGGGGATGCTTATTCCTCCTTGGCACCTGATCCCACCTTTAGTGTGTCCAGGGGTCCTTGTTTGCCCAACTGTCTATTTATATTGCTTATAAAAGTTATGAGATTGATCGCTGTTCGTTATTTTTCAGAATGTAAATAGAAGCAATAAATTATCATTTCTGAAAAATGTAGTCTAACGCACGCTATTCAATCAGTATGCACACACCGTTGTAGTTATATGAGTCTACATCTTTCAAAAACTAATTCATTGTTTAAAAACGTGCATAATCATAATAGTGTATTCGTGTTTCTAATTACCGATGCAGTCCGAAGCGTTTCGTGATCCTGTACCCAATGTAAACGTTCCTACCGGACAAGTCGTACAAGAAACGTCTTCAGCTATATCTTTATATTTCCCTAAAGGACAGTCTCTGCATCCCGGATTAAGTGGATCGGAATTGTCGAGGAAGGTACCGGGTCCACAAGGTACTAAATTAAATGAGCAGTAATAGTTGTCATACTGGTAGACAGTTTTTACATCGTTTGCAAAGAGAAATGTTCAAAGCAGCGTAAATTACAAACTCAATGTAGATTAATATGGTAATAACATCCATACCACACGTTAGAGTAGACCATCGAATAATATGACCATCAGGACAATCAGGGTCACTCCAACCTAAGGCAAAGCTATTGATATCTGGAGACAATCCCCTAACAGTCAAATCACCTGCCACCGAAGACGCTTTTATTACATTAAAAATGCTCTTCTGTATATCTTCGAGGAAATAGAAAGTGGCACCACCAGTGGAGTTGAAATCAAACCAAGTTGTCTCCATTGTTATTTCAACTCTAATTTTGTGTGTGCTTCTCTTTTCGCGAATGAAGACGTCTGTCCAGCGCTTTTTACGTCCTGTTATTGTTCCACAGGTAACCACAGTGTTTTGAATGTTGCAATCAATCTGGGAGGGACAGACACCATTGAAACCATTGTTTTCTAAATACTGCATTTTATTAATGAAGTTCTGTTTGATTTCTTCTAGTACTGTGGGGTCATTGCAGTCTCCGGTGTAGTAAAAGAAATCTCCAAGTACTGTTGTTCTACCTGGTCTTCTTAGCTCTTAAATACATACGTAGTTGTAATTAGACGTTTGAATTATCACATTTCTGTAGATAATTCATTTGGGTGAAAGAGGAAATTCTAATACCTCATATTTTCACTCTGATAGAATACATGCATATGTTCAATGTTAGAGCACGAAGCCTACAAACACTTTTAGATTTGAAAATGTAAAGTATATATATTGAAAATGATAAGAACTCCAAACTTTTGAGTATTGATTCATAATTGTTAAGACAATCATTATCATGTTGTTTGGTTTGAGCTTTACTTTTCCTTACCAGTACATCCTGGAACTGTATTAGATGGCGAGTATTCTCCTTTGGATTCGGAACATGTAAAGAGTCCCGTAAAGGGGGCTCCATTAGAGCTGACTGTTCCAAAGGGAATGTCGTACTGACTAGAACACTGCATCTTACATTGTATTCCAAATAGCCATGTATCACAAGCCATTGCACCATTTTCTGGCGCAGGCAATTTGTCACAAGGATTCTCTGTAATAGCAATTTTGCTTTACATTTACAAATACATGTAAAAGTAAACAAAAACAATACGATTATATTTGTTACAGGACTATAGTCATTTCTGATTCTGAAATATAATTCGATTGCACTTAGATTTAGTCATTTTCATGAAATAGCTACAAACTAAAATTTAATTTTCTACCAACAATGATTCTTTTCATTTCGCATACAACGCCACAAAGTTGAATAAATCTAAACAATTTTTCAGGGAGATTTTCACACAAAAATCATAGGTCACGTGCGTCGTTTCAAAGAAAGTTTCAGTAGAGGAAAATCACGAATTTCTGATGTCGTAAAAACTTAATTTCTTATTCATTTCTGAAAATTAATCAACGTTTTATACCTCGCCCACCTAATGAATTTTTAAAATCAAGTTTAAATCAAATCTAATTCTATACCCGTCCCCTTTCCTCTGCACTTACTGGAGCAAAATGGTTCCGTTCCACCCATTTCCCAATATCCACGGGGCGGGACGTAGCTATCATTCCTTTCACACGTGATTGTGTCGTTCCCAATCAGAGGAAAACTTCCCATACATTGCAGTTGACACGTAGCTCCGTAACTGTAGCCATCTGGACATTGGTAAAACAGGTACTTGTCCACGATCAGCGGTGGATCACAACGAATTTCTGGAACGGAGAATATTATGTATGTGGGAAATCATTATACGAAAAACAACAGGAACAAAGATAATAATGATAATAAAAGTAAAGATAATACGTTATCAAAACACAATAATTTTTGTAATCACCTTCCACATTTACAAAGAAAATGCACTCTGGTGAATTGTTTCCTGTCGTGTCAGTGGCTCTGTATCGAACTTCTGTCAGCCCTAGTCTGAAATCCGAACCACGGGCTGGTCCTCTAGTCTGTGACACAGTAGCCGATCCCGAATTGTCTGTTGCCGTGGGTTCTGTCCAGTTTACAACAGCGGATTGTTTGTTTTTATTGGTGTATGCGTATATGGTAGTTGGGCAATTTGAAAGGATGGGGGATTCATTGTCTGTAATGTCAATATTAGATATATCAATGAGAAAACTTTCTTAGAACATTTGCAACACATCACAAAACTGTGAACAAAGTAAAAAAAATAATAATTTGTAATATTGTAACCTTGACAATCAGGAAGATCAGTGGACCACGTCTTATCCTCTTGGCAGGTTGTAAATATGATACCGGAAGTCAAACTATAGCCACTTTCACATTGAGTTACACAGGAACTGTCGTATTTGTGATTGCTGTGAGTACACACTGGGGCGCCGTTTAATGGCTCAAGCGCTGATGTATTGGCAGGACAGGTTATTGCTGTATATGAAAAAAGTGTTTTACGTTTTCTTAAAGACATTTAAGTTGAAATCAAAGCATTATCATCAATACAGTTCTTTATTTCAATTTTACCCTCGCAAGTTGGTATGACTTTATTAAAAATGGGTTTGTTGTCGACAGTTTTGTCGCACATGACACGACCAGGATCTACCGTGGCGGGAGATATCATCTGGTAACCTTGGTTACAACCAACAGAACAGTAGCTTCCATAAACATACTCGGGCTTGTCACATCTTACAAATCCGTTGATAGGCCATTCGATGGAATTACATGTAATAACTAGAAAACAGAATACAACAATAAATGGAATCCAACACAATACCACTAACCAGACAAAGATCGACAAAACAAACATAAAGTCTAAAACTTAATGTAGATCGACAAAACAAACATACAAGTTTAAAACTTAATGTAGATCGACAAAACAAACATACAAGTCTAAAACTTAATGTAGATCGACAAAACAAACATACAAGTCTAAAACTTAATGTAGATCGACAAAACAAACATACAAGTCTAAAACTTAATGTTTCTGTTTTTAAAATGATATTGTTAAAATTAGGAGCTAGGTTAAGCAAAACAAATTTTTATGAACCCCTCTGTCTGCTTTTAAAGTTTACATACCCGAGACTTTAAAATCAAAATAACAGTACGCTGTGAGCCCCTGTCTGTCCGACACTTTGTATATGATGGTATGAGATCCCCGTTCAAACGTGCTGCCTGGGGCACCACCTTGCACTAACTGTGCTCTATAAAAATGAAGAGGTACGAAGAATATATGCATAGCAAGCTGCTTGTTGGAGTGGATGGCTTTATGCAACTTGACTCCTAACGGTAAATATGTATCTCTCTATGAAAATATTGGGACAGATCAGAGAACTACAGATCCAGTCCTCTTATAAAAACCTTTGATTTACGGAGCAGAAAAAATGTGCACGGTTGAGGCCTTACATCGCTGAATTCGAACCATGTTGCTATTTGTATCTATTCATAATATCCTGTACGAGGTGACTGTATTAGGTCTTCATTTATCATAAACACGAATGATTAAAGGGCCTATGCAATGCAATCCAATTTAGTTTTGTATAATAAACATCTATTTCAATCAAAACTTCATTGAAATACATGTAAATTGAATTGAGGGAGATATTAGCGAAAATCTCCAAATCACACCTGAACGTATTTTGAAGTGGTCGGGTTGAAGCGCCAAATCGCTGTGATGTCACAAATGCAACATTTCATAATTCCTCTAGATATGTAAAATAGGCTCTTGGGCATTGAAAATGTTAGGAAGGCCTCGTCTGGCCCCTTACACTCCGTTTTAATAGCGAAAAAGAGAGTGGCAGGGATGGGACCACACAAATAAAATTCAAGAAATTAGTTCTATATTCAAAGTTATTTATACAGCTATTTTTTAACATATTTCGAATGATTTTATCCAAAATATACAACTAAGAATATTTGTGGTGATATTAGTTCACACAGATATTATTGTTTCAAAGTCAGTCTGAACCGTGTTCGATTTTACCGATATTCAGGTTTGAATTGATTATCTCTTTAATTGAATCGTTGCTATCTTTGAAAGAATTAATTCCTTATACAAAATCGTTGTAAATAATTAAAACATATTTGCAATGGAATTAAAGAGATCATCAAATCAATTATACCGAGCTCCAAATTAAATTTTACGAGCAATAATTCAACCACATTGATGCATGCATCAATTTTCAAAATTGATGAGAGTAATGGTAAATTTGATGCGCTCGTCAATGCAACTGTTGCGCGCAACATTGAATTATGACTGGAAAAAATTTGCTTTTAGTTACTACTTACGACAGTTGACCGTCCTCCTTATCAGTGGCACGTGGTGCACTCCATGAAACAGGTACGCTCGTCTGACCGCTGGGAGAAAGATGGTCCGAGGGTCCAGAACATGACTTAAAGTATGGTGGATTATTTGGTGGCTGCGAACTGCCGCAAAAAAATATACAGATGATCTTCCCCACGAAGCCAATGGTTTTCTTGAAAACCTTTCCCACGGAGGACACGACCTTTGGCACCCACCGCGATATACGTCTGATTGCCCTTCTTAACCTGAATCCTCTTTTTACCAAATGATGGACTGAACTTTTGTCTGAGTCTGTAATTGAACATGTAAGAGTTTTATTTTTCGATATAACCATGATGTAAAACAAAACAAATGCACATGATCAGATGATAGAAGATCGCACTTTACTTTCTGTCCAATAAAAGGAAAAACAACAGCAATGAAATAACTATGATTAGCGCTTATACAAAGAGATTGAAAATTAAGAATTACACTGTACCTTTAAGTGTTTCTGTTGTGTCTACATGTAAGTTAGGTTCCTCTTCCTTAATGTATGTAATCAAGTTTTTTATCTGTCAAGAAACAGTTACTCTCCTAAATATATAGAGGATATTCAATGCTTTGTAGTTGGATATGGAATTTATTTCACAAGTGAGACAGAATTTTTTTAAATATATTTTCACGAGCGCGAAGCACGAGTGAATATAAATATTTACAAAATCCTGTCTTCCGAGTGAAATAAATTCCATATCCAACTGCAAAGCATTGAATTTTCTGTTTATTACATTTTCTTTGGTTTAAGAACATGTTTATTTCAAATCGTAAAAAATGCATCTAGTAATATACAATATTATGTCACAATCAGTTGTTGTTTTCACACTGTGAAAATCAATGGATAAATCATAGTAATAAATCATATCAGAATACCCTTACTTTATCATTGATCTCTTCTAAAACTCTGTTTCAATCTTTAAATATCCACGTTTTATCTATCTTTATTATTTCATACCTCTTTTCCGTCCACAGCTTGATCTTCTACAAAGTAAAATATTGTAAGTATTGTAAATAGCACAATGTTAACCAGTAGACCTCTCATACTGGCGACTGTTCCACACAAACTTATTCGTATCACTGAGAACTGGCATTAAATATCTTTTACAGTATGTAATATTTTTCTCACTTGTGCCTGTTGAAAAGCGATATAAATGTAAACCAATCAAACTTCTGCATTGAACTTGTTTATAAGATTTCAATAAACCAGTTAAACTTCCTCATTGAAATTTTTTATAAGCTTACTCCAGATGATTGAATGTTTCCATTGAATTGGAATTTCCAGAAAGTCGAAGAGCATTTCAAACTTTAACTACATTAGCTGGTACATATTTCTCTACACAAACCTGTATATTCTCTCTCATTGCGACACATTTCTCAACACTATCGCGTATATTCTCTCTCATTGCGACACATTTCTCAATTATTTTTTATTGCAATACGTTTCCCTACAAACTCCTACACCCTGTCCTGTTGCAATACATTTCCCTACAAACTCCTACACCATGTCCTGTTGCAATACATTTCCCTACAAACTCCTATAACCTGTCCTATTGCAATTCATTTCCCTACAAACTCCTACACCCTGTCCTGTTGCAATATGTTTCCCTACAAAATCCTATACCCTGTCCTATTGCAATACCTTCTCTATATAAACGAGTATATTCTCTTAGTATATGCTTTCAATTTCATCTCTTCTTTTTTCTTTAAAAGTTTGCGGGCATATATCACACGATATATGCCCGGAAACATTCCGGCTCGCAAACATTACGTCACAATCAAAACACAAGTACATGTAAATTACTACGCCGTTAATTTTTTAAAAATTCGTGTTTTTCATCTTTTACTCAGTTAAACCAATAAAGAAATTGTTAAAAATAAAATTATTGTTAGTTTCTAAATGAAATTGAAAGTATATGATAAAAAGGTTATAGACTGCATATGGGAAAATATGACGACCTCGTCTTTTGTCGCGGACGGACCTCGCAAGCTCGGTCCGTCTACGCACCAAAAAACTCGGTAGTCATATTTTCCCATACAAAGTCTATAACCTATAATTATTAGTACGACATATTTCTCTACATAAACCGTATATATTCTTATCCCTACACAAACTGTATATATTCTTATCCCTACACAAACCGTATATATTCTTATCCCTATACAAACCCGTATATTTTCTTTTCTCTACACCAAAACCATAATATTCTTTTTCTACCCAAACTCATATCTATTCTCTCTTACTGCGGCACATTTTGTCCTGTTTCGACTCATTTTTCTATTCGAACCTGTATATTCTCTCTTGTTGTGACACTTTCTCTACACAAACCCGTATAATATCACTACTGAGACACATTTCTCAACGCAAACTCTAATATCCTCTCCTATAATCACTTTTTTCATATAGAAACAATTCATCCACAAACAAACAACCCTTGACCGTCCAACGTAAATTTTACACTCTATTTCAATGACAACGGTTTTGTTAAATGTTTTGGTGTTTTATTTGACATTATCTTTGTGTCTATTTTTCATAATTATTTTTTCTGTGTAATGAAATCGCCATTTTTTTTTTTTTTTTTTTTTTTTTTTTTTTTTGTTCTTGTGTCTCTCATTTTTTAAACATAGACTTTCTTCAACTCAAACTTACTCCCTGTATTGCAATATTAGTGGTATTTTGTGTCCAGTTTTGAATGAGCTCCTGATTATTTTCATATTTTCCAAGTTAAATTTATTTTGATTTCCTTGTCGTATAATACCTAGTGTATTTTCAAAAGCATTATTTTTTATCGAATATATAGCGAAAATATATCTACATCGAAATAAGGTTGCAGTTGATCAGGAAAGCACAATCAGTAATAATAACTGAAATTCGTTTAGTACAGTTTTTCTCAACATTTCGACATACGATTGACACATCAGTCGTGGTACCCTAGGGAGTGGGACGCTTGCTTCGCAGCCGGGATATCTGGGTTCTATTCTCGACCCCGGGGCCGCGACAAGCCTAAGGTATATGTAGTGACCGTGTCATTGCCAAGTGCCCGACATTAGAAGTGAGGTTACTTTACTTTGAGCCCGTAAATCTCGATTGGGGACGTGAATAACATACAAACCAAAATACAAAAACTAGTCAACTACATGTAATTCACACACACACACACACACACTAATTTCATGAATTACATCATTATCATATTCATCTTGGTGTGTTACCCCCGGCGAATCGAATTTTATACATATGTATAAATCTATAAATTCTATATGATATTCAGAGTTGAAAAGGTATCGTATAGCGCGATTCATTCCATGTGTATTTTAGTCAGAAAACAAATAGTTTATATTGCAATGATAATGCTATTGAATTTCATTTTCTTTGGATTCCATTTTGCTGCCAAGTGATTATTTGAAAACCATATGTGCATGTTTTACTTAAGCTAGATATGTTTCACTAACTTTCTTCAGTTTTCAATAATTTTTAATGATATCATCCTATCATGAGTACACTTGACGCAATAGTTAACTACATTAGGCTTTTACTGACCTGTTTGGTGCAAGGTGCCATGGTAATTATAGTTTTGAAGACAAGTTATTTGATATAGTTTCTTAAAATCAATTTGAAGCCTTAATAATGCGTTTTTAATTCTTTGAAATGTGAAAGTAATACGTTTTTCAATTACAGATAGAAAAAAGAAGAAAATACGAGGAATGTTGGCGAAAAAATTCCCATCTGTTATTTCAAACAATGGGTGTACCTCTGGCCGAGTATTAGCCGTATTAATCTAACCATCTTGCTCGTGGAATTCATTTCAAGGTTTTGTGATCATAGCTAGTGAATTCAAAAATTGACATCTTTAATATACATCAATTCAATTTCTGTTTTTATGTTTAACATTGAAATTAAATGAAATCAAAATGATTAAAAATATCTAAACTTTTACAACTTTCGTTTAACGAGCAGATTCCACGTACAAGATTCTAATTTTCCTTTGATATGCTGCAATTGATAAGGCAATAAACCTAGGTAAGTTTGTTATTTAAGTAAGTTTATTATTTAAATATAGCTCGAGTTGACTGCACCAGGAAGGTCACTGGAAGTGCATTCTGAGAACGGATAAAATTTCTCTTCAATTCGAAGACTTTTCAAAGTCGATCAATCAATATTGTTGACGTCAACGGTATTTATTTATTTGGTGCACTGCCAAGTAGCAATTTAAGATCATAACAAAAAAATTCAAATTCTTTAGATAAAGGAGCGTCCTTGCACTTTCAGTACAACTAGAATAATGTGCAAGTATGATGAATTCGTCCAAAACATTTTCATTACAGGGTATACAACATGTGTTCAGAAGATATAACACGAATAAGTCTGAGAGGTGTGTTATACAGAAGGAAACTTTATTCACGACCATCGTAATAAAACCCAATTAGATTAGCAAATAACTTGATATCAACCATTAAATAGTTGGGTCATCACAAGGCAAAGAATGACGAAAAGAATTTTGGGGGGAATATTCGATGATATAAAATGTCATGAAAAAGCTGAACGTCGACTATACAAATGCAGTATTCACAAATGCTTTAATTTTTACCGTTTAGTATGAAAGCCCTGTGCATAAAAAGTCTAATATTTTTGCTGCTTGACAGAAATGATAATGATGAAGAAAAAGACACACACACATCACACACAACCACCCACCCACCCATATATATATATATATATATATATATATATAGCCCCAAGTCTGACATACAATTTTGGAACCCCAAAGGTACACTGCGTGAGGAATTAGTTTCCTCAATGAACAACACATGTCCTCCGTCTTGGTTGACAGATGTGGGAAACGTTGGCTAGAAATGTCCCAAAATGCCCCCCCCCCCCCCCCGACCCGCGGGTCACCAACACAACAATGCGACGAAAAAATTTAAATTGGACCTTAATCGGTAGATTTGATTGATTGATTGATTGATGATGTTTTCCGCCACACTCAACAAATTTTCAGTTATATGGTGGCGCCCAGTTTTTATTGGTGGAAGAGAGAACCCCAAATACAATGTACCTGGGAAGAGACCACCGACCTTCCGAAAGTAAACTGGGACACTTTCTCACTTACCGGCACGAGCGGGATTCGAATCCGCGCCGACAGAGGTGAGAGGCCGTGTGATTTTGAGCGCGATGCTCTAACTACTCGGCCACGGAGGCCCCTCGGTAGATTTAGGTCATGAAAGTAGTCAAAATGCTAAAAAGGAACATCCAGTTACTGTTGGCCAGGTTTTGTTGTCCCAGAAATGCTCTGGCAACCCTCTGGCACCCTTTCCCTTGGAAACTTCATGTGTCCCTGAAAAAAAAAAAAGAAGACACTGAACACAGAAACTGTTTCATTATGATAAATTTAGCAGAATTGATATCTTGAAATGGGTTGAGTGGGTGGGTTTTTCTAAATGCTGGCCTGTACAATGTGCGATATTGGCGGGCAAATGTTAAGGGAAGTCTAAATGTTTTGTTAACTTGTACAGCTAATGACTTCCGGTCAAGGGCTTAGTTGAGTCGATCCACGAATGTTTCCAAACTTGTATCCACACCGAATTAATATATATTTTGGTCCATAAGTAGGATTATTTGTATATAGTGTCGAAAGATCTATATCAATTGAACAGTCGATGTATCCTCCTGGCGATACCTAACCCCTAGCCTTGAAGTGGCTTGGTACACTAATGGCCCAACACTATGGTAAGTACGAGTGAAATCCTAATGTTTTATAATAACATGTGGACAGGGGATGGTTCAGGATACATCTGTTTACCCTGTTTCCGAGAGATTGTTCCCTGGTCGATAGTACTCGCTGGCCTTGAGTACTCCAAGGTGAGCCTCCCCCTCTTTTACAAGAAGTGTGTGTGTGGGGGGGGGGGGGGGTCCCAAGTCTGGCTAACACTTGTGGAAACCGCAAAGGTACACTACGTGAGGGATTATACTTTCCCTAATGAACAGCACATGTCCTCCGTCTTGATTGACAGAGGGGGAAAACATTGGCCTGAAATGTCTCAAATGCCCCTAAAATCCCCCAGATCCTCTACAAATATTGATATAATGTTCCATCATTGCCAAATACAAACACCTCACTGTTGTAAGTTATTCCTCGTATAAGGAATTATTGGACGAGTTTTAGGGTATTGTCTAGTGGATAATTTACTACTGGGTGAGTCCCACTGCACAACTTGCAAAAGTGGCTGAACCTGCAATTTGGGGAAAACTGACAATTTTACCAAGGTTAAAGTGATTGCAAAATTGGGTGGGCGTTGGGTAAGTCACTCTTGGGTATATGTTCGAAATTGTTTTGGGGGATATTAGTTATGTTCAATAGCCATAGTTAGCTGTTGATATGTCCCCACGTGGAATGTGATTCACAGGCCTGTCTCAAAGGAAATTGTTCATCAGATTTACACCAACCAGCTGACCTAGATGTAGCGAGGCGGATGTCTCGCATATACCTAAGGAGTTCTTGCGACATTGTCCTGTATTTCTCCAGCAATATGCTCGAGAAGATTAGGAAGGTTGATGTCCACTTTTCGATAATAAGAAATGTTCTGGATTTTAGCTTGATCAGGCACATTTTCCCATTTTTAATGTGTAGCTCCCCCCCTCCCCCGTGAATCCATGTCACTGGATAGTTATCTTGCCGATTTGAGTAGTATGACAGTATGACCAAGTCGATAAATTTACCCTCCCATAATTTTTTAATGTTCAGAGGTGGTAGGAGTTTGAATTGGTTGGTAATGCTCTAAATGAAGGAGATCAATTCTACAGGCTCCAGGGTTGAATGGACATTGATTTCTGGTATATTGAAGTTGAACTCACCCTGTGTTTGACTCTCTACATGTTTTATATCTGGGGTTGGCTGTGCTGCCATATTAAAGATGACAGCGGGCGTGGCTGTGATAACGTGTGTTGTATGGGGGAATTCATAGTATAAAAGTATAATGTAAAAGGCCTCAAACCCCCGGAGCCCCCCAGACCGTCAGCCTATTGGGACCCTTTTTAACAAATCCTGGATCTGCCATTTATATATATAACGATAATAATATAAAAATATATCAATCATGTTTGAATGAAACACGTGTTAATTAGAATTACGCCAATAAACAGGAATTTAGTAATCATCAAACCAGTTCATATCGTACGGGAACACTCGTTTAGTACGAATTTACGGATTAAACCATTAAAAAAAAATTCCCTGTAACAATCTTGTCATTTGTTTTTATTTACAGAAGCTCAGCTCTCGTTTACAATGAATTCTTTTTCGTAGAGAATTATTTTTATTCAATATATGCCCGGAAACATTCCGGCCCGAAACATTACGTCATAATCAATATACAAGCAAATTACTTCGCCGTTAATTTTCTAATTTCCCCCCCCCCCCCCCCAACTTTCACTCAGTTAAACCAATAAAGAAATTGTTAAAAATAAAATTATTGTTAGTTCTAAATGAAATTGAAAGTATATAATAAAAAGGTTATAGACTTTGTATGGGAAAATATGACGACCACGTTTTTTGTCGCGGACGAGGAAAGCTCGGTCGGTCTATCCGCCAAAAAACTCGGTCGTCATATTATTCCCATACAAAGTTTGTAACCTATAATTATAATACGCTGCTCAATCTATATTATTTACCATAACATGCCTAAGTTTTAAGGTCCTTCTTTTAAGAATAACCAGAGCTCCTTTGAAACATTTAAAAAGTAAATAACTATTTTGAAAACTTCAGGAGGCGGTATAGGCATCAAATTCGGCGAACCATTTGCTGTACGTTTCCCTTCATAGAAACCTGAATGTGAAATACAACAAAGTTTTGCAAAATTTATACGAAATGACCTCATGTTAGTGGTTTTCATAAAAAAAGAGAGATTTCTAGTGCCTATGTCCCGTGCTTCATACCACGCATATAATTCTTTTTAAAGAGATACATGTTGTAAAGCTCAATTTGGCGAATATTTTTTCTCTCACCCGAATAATCTTTTTTGTTGTTGATATATTAAAAACGACAAATTAATGATATTCATCAACTTTGAAATGATTGCATGTTCGTCAAATGTTACACTTTGAGGCAACTTGCACAGATTGGATTTTTGTCCAGGAAGCACAAAATTCAGAGGACGTAATTTGAAGACTATATAATAGTTTTAAACTTGGAGATATATACACATCATTATTATTTACAGAAAATGACACGTATGAGTCATTTGGACTCATTTCAATTCTTTGGTGGGTTTTTTTTTTTAACAAAACGGCCTCTACTATTCCTTTAATACACCCTACAAAAATATCTTACAAATTACACATGTAAGTATGTACTGGGTAATATACTTTGGTAGTCCGTATCTTTAAATGGCTTACATTTTTCACTTAACCAGGAAGGTCACTAGAAGTGCATTCAAAGAACGGATTTTCTTTTCAATTCAAAGACGATCGATTTAAATATGCAATGTTGATTATCACTAATAACTGGTGACGTACACGAATCGATAACCAATCATGTTGACATCAGCTGTTTTTATTGATGGATAAATAACATAGACAGTAAAGTGATTCATAAAGGCTTAAAATTGTATCTCAAATAAAAAAATATATTTTACAACAGAAAATATAGATCAATAATTGTCTACAGTCATTCAATAATACTCTGTCTGTTTGGCACTCGCGGTCTCTCTCTCGTTCCCACTCTCTCCCTTTCTCTCTTTCCCCTGAGGAATGACCAGTGTAAATACTACACAGCGTCTACTGTCTCTGACTAGTGTGGTAGATAGATGACCTCCAGGTCTTTGTCTTCTGCTGTCTTGAAATCCTTCGTCACGGACAGCGGTGCCTTCGATATGATTAATTTGGGAGTTCTAATTGTCTTCCTGATTAGAAATCAAAATACACAATGTGAATAACGTTATTATCATTGGGGACGTCTCCCAGCAATAAACAATTTTTTATTCATATTAGCATGGAATTATATTTAACGACACTTGCAACAAACAAAACGTTTGTAAAAAATGGTGAAAATGAAAACTAAATTTATATGTTTTTATAAGTGAAATGATACAATTTACCGAATGGAATATAATTTATCCCTATGATTTCTCAATTACGTCCAAAACAGGAAGGGGGGGGTGTACAGAGTCAGATAGGGAGAGGCAATATATTTCAAGATTTGAATATCATAGAATATTTTCAAGTCCCATTTTCAAAATCAATTTTATATTCGTACTTCCTACAACCAAATTAAGATAAAATAATGCATAAACCCACGAAAACGGGTCTTGTTTAAATCAATAGTCTCCAGGACCGCCGCGGTGGCCGAGAGGTTAGAGCGTTCTTCTCGCATGCGGACGGCCGGGGTTCGAATCCCGGCCCCTACAAACCTCAGTCGTTAAAACAGGTAGTGACAGTTCCATTGCCAAACTCTCGGCATCAGTTGCGAATGTCACGGGTCCTTGAAGATGACCTCAAAAACGGATGACCCGTGCCACAGTAGGTGTGGCACGCTAACGAACCCTCACGCTAAAGAACCCTCACTGTTCAATGGCCGTAAGCGCCGAGCATTGATCCTAAATTTGGATCCTTTCACCGGTCTTCGTGACGTCTCCATAAGCAATCCCTAGGACGACGCGATGTCCACTAAACAGTGTAAGAATAATGGTCTGAATTAAATCGAATTTTTAAAGGAAATGACCGATGTACCTGTGTATGAAGGCAGGTTTACTCTGCATGTTGTGTAACTGTTTCGGTTTTTCAGTCATTGGTCCTTTGCTCTCCGAGGAGGAACTGTTGATAATTGTGAACAAATGTAACTATTAAAGAAACTTTCTAAAAAGTACACTACAATTTGTAAAGGTGTAAAAGAAACATTAGAAAAAGCCAATCTGCATTGTGGCACGTAGTGTAACAGTTCGTGTTTTGTAAGACTACAATCACTTACAAATATCGTCTTATAGAGAAAATGGTCATCCCAAGGAAAACACCCACAATTATAGAAGATAGAATGCCCAGTACAATAACGCCACTTTCTGAAATTTAAAACGAATATTCATGCCATATTATCTTGAAGACAGGAACATTTCTTTAAATGAACATCAAAGGAGGACTATCATTACCAATAAACCTACCATCTTTAGAATTCTGAAGTTTAACAGAACATTCTGTGGAACTTCGTGACTCTCTCCCGGGAGTAGTAGTTTCATCCGGGCATTCTTTACAAGACAGCTGTCCTGAACGATCCTGGTAGGTTCCGAAGTCACACTTGACACATTCATCATCTTTGTAATAGCGACCAGGACCACACGGAACTGCAATGTGATCATGCAAATGTATACAATGTTATAGAACTAAAAGCACATGTTTGTAGTTATAAATGAAATGCTAAGTTACCACAGTAGAATCCGACAGGGACTGAACCAGTAGGACAGGATACTGAGCTTGTTGCATCTGTACCCGTCATGTTGATTTCGTACAATGTTCCTTGTATAGTAGTGTCGAAGGAATTATTCTGAGCCATAGTCTGTAAATCGTCAACTGATGTATACAAGGCACCGTAACACTGCTCGGACCCATCTGATTTTAAAAGAAAATTGTATCAATAGGATCTGTCAACTGTCTTCCAAGTCAAAATTAAAATTTAAAAATATAAAAACCTTTTTTTTATATTACGTACAGAGAGTTGGATCACATGTCAATGAGACTTGAAATCCTGCAGTAGTAGGCGTGGTGGACCGCTTTTGTCTCTGACTACATCCAGTTACTGCTATTTTGTCCAGTACACAGACACCCGTTACTATACAGTTAACGTTATTGAGACCTCGCTGAACGGCGTGCGGGACTGTTGAACTAGTTTCACTGTATATACTAGAGGTATCGCAGTGCAGGTCTTTGTACGCGGCAGAATAGCCTACTTGTACTTTGCTACCATGTTTTATCTCTGAAGAAAGAAGAAATTAGACTGTCATGGGAATGTTTAGTGCACACGTGTTAAGATTTCTTGTGTCAAAATTACTCACCAGAACAGTAAGGTGTTTTGCCATCAGGATTGTCGTCTGTCTGGAAATCCCAGAGGTAAAATGTATCTTTTCCGCAATAATAGAAAGATTTAATATCATGATCAAAATCATATCCATCTTCACAATCGAACGTGCAGTTGATGCCGTCACTATCATTACTACATGTCAGTATCACATTATCCAGTTTTTCTAAAACGGAACACTCTGTAAACAAGATAAGCACTAAAGTTTACATCGAATTGTAAAACAACTAAGTTACATAAAATTCAGTTTGTCACATGATAAGGAATTTGGAGAGATGTTTAATGACAACGTACCTGGACACTTTTCTTGGTTACAAGTCGTATTTTCTGTGCTGCTATCTGGACAGTCCAGTCCCCCGTTGTCAGGAGCTGGGTTGTTACAAATTCTAGACCTTTGTTGTGTTCCATTCCCACACGTTACTGAACAGGACGACCACTCACCCCAGTCTCCCCATGACCCATCAACTGATATCATAAAAAACTAATGAGAATGGTTTGCAAATGCAAAAAAAATATTTTCTAATTGACACATGGAAGAATAGAAAGAAGTGCGGTGTATTTACCCATTGCTACTTCACACAGATCTCCCTTATATCCATATTCACACCGACAAGTGTAATCCGCGGCGCCATCAACACAGGTTGCATTGTTGTCGCATGCGTGGTCTACACAATCGTCTATGTTCTCTCCGCAATTGTCACCGAGGAAACCATAATAACAGTCGCAGCTGTACCCACTCAACTTGTCCACGCATTTTCCATTCAGACATGGGCTTGAGAGGCAGTCATCAACATCTGGAAAAGTGAATTCCATAAGATCAGATAACCCAAAATCATCAACATCCTAAAGGTTTCTGAAGAGATAACTACTTACAATCACAGTGGCTGGGTATTTGTATAAAGGTATTATCATCGGATACGTCTTCGAACGTCTTCCATTTAAAAATGTCACCGTTATTACTGTTAAAGCACTGTTTCGTCATTTGAAGAATAGTGGAGAGAGTCGTGGTGTTGTAACTCCATATGTTTAACTGTGATACTGTTGCTAGTCCTGAAATAATATCAATTAGATGCTTGTTTCATTTTCATAAGCTAACAACGTCCAATGCAAATTTATGTAAAATATCTACATTTGGCGAAATGAGTTTTTTTCTTCACCTTTCAAACTCAGCTTCATTTGTGCTGCTAATTCAACTTCTAAATCCATGGTCCAGCTATTTTCACCATTAATATACAGGTTCATACCACCACCATCGACTGTCAGCACCACAGATTGCCACCTGCTGGTGGTAAGTTGTCGCCTTGTTTCAATGGTTCGACTAAGAAAATAATAGTTCTATAATAATTCTATATATCGTATGCAGACCCCCATTATGCATTTTGTCCAACATGTATCTCTAAATTCATTGTCATTATACCCTGTACTTGACGATATACCTGCTATTGCTGACTCTAATCGTAGTGCCGATCTCTATTTGCAAAATTCTCATTCCACTAACAGTTGAAATGTTGATTTCTAGGGTGTTCAATGTATGGTCATTACTTGTCCAAAATGAAACTACAAAGCGGTCGGTACTCTTTTGTGTGTCGAAGTTTACGGAAACCAAACTGTTATCGTCAGTAAGGAATAGATCAAATTCTAAAGAAAAACAGGTATGTTAAATTACTAATTTGGACTGTGTCAAACTTTGGATAACCTATCGTATAGCAGTATCGGCTGATACAAACCTTGACACTGTGACAGTGCATTTGACCCTTCTTCCACTGTGGTCGTTGACCCTGGACATTTCCTACATTCGGAAGATCCATACTGATCTGTGTAAGTCCCAATTGGACACAGAGAACAATCCGGGGTCCCATTACGTGACCATGACCCAGGTTTGCAACCAGCTATAAAAGAAATAGTTGTATGTTCTCTTTTTGTATCCCTTTCATACAGGTGATGTCAGTGATCAGTTCATATAAAGACAGGAAGAGTCGCCTCATTTCTACAGGAAGGACAAATGTTCTGCTATGAAAATCATCATCAAATACAGACTTACGTTTACAATGCGATACCTGCTGTCCACCTACTGCTTCTGTCGTATAACCGGCTGGACACGGGACACAGTGATCTTGACCACTTACGGACTGATAGGTTCCTCGCGGACACATCGGACAAGTTTCCGTGGTAACATTATAATATGTGCCAGCAGCGCATTCAACTGTAGAACGAAATTCCCCAGCAGAGTGTGATAATTTTAGATACTCATGTTCGTAGACTGAATGCATATTTGATAGATATCATTAATAAGAGTACGTATCAAACACAAAACCATCTATAAGATCAATCTTTACCTTGTTAAAGTAATTTGCAATAATATATTTTGATAGGAAGACTAAAACGTACCACATGATACTGTTTTGTACGATGGAATCGTCTTCTCTGGGCAGTCAAGTATGAGATCATAATTGCCAATATCTTGCGCTTCCATGCTTCCCCCAAAGCTGATGTTAAAGTCAAGGGTTCCTGACGCTCGTGCATCTCTTATCGTATGTGTCAGGTTCAACTGGTTGCGTCTAAGGTGTGCAAAAGAATCCGAAAATGTGCTATTGTCGAAGTATGCAGCGATATCAAAGTCCAGTCTTAATTCAGCTGATCGCCGTTTTCGTCCAACGCCTCCACATTTCACCTAAAAATGTCCCAAAAAGAGTTACGAAAACATTTCTTGAATGAAATCATGACAAAATGAAATGAATTAAACGGGAGGAGAAATGTGAGTTACCTGAACGTTTTCCGCTTTACATTCTTTTGCATGTATTTGACAAGCATCTCTGTATTTTGAATTACTTAACGTTGCAATAAATTTGCTCTTTATTTCTGCTACAACAGAGGCGTTTGTGCAATCACCATCGAAATAGTACGTGGCAGACATTCGTAGCCTTCCTCCCCTTGCTCTGCGAGTATCTGTCAATATAAATTGTTGTCATCAAAGCTCTTCCATCTAGTCTTCAAATGCATTTTTTTTTTTACATATTGAATAAATTCTTAAATGTAACTTTGAATTTACCTGTGCAGTCCGGGAGCGGAAGTGCCCCTGTTGGAAGCCATTTTCCACTATCACCACAAACAATCATGTCGGAAAATTGATACCCAGGTCTGACATCAAATCCACTTTTGCAAAGCATTTGGCAAAACTTTCCACCCAACCAGTAGTCACAAGCAACGGCGCCATTTTTAGGTTCATTTAGTTTCCGCTTGCAATTCTGTATAACTATAAAGGGGAAAAAGAAAAAGGAAATTGAAGTGCTTGTTGTATGGTGAATAAGGCAGCATAAGGCATTATGTATCAAAAACACAACAAACCTTGACAAAATGGCTGTCGGTCGCCCCACGTCCAGTATCCGTAGTTATTATTTCCGTTCTTTTCGCAGACGGCAATCTGAGATCCGTTTCGAACCGACCCAGGGTCACAGCGAAACTCACACTGACTGCCATATTTCGCTCCCCAAGGACAGGTCACATCCAAGAAAGGCGTTGGATACACAGTGGGGCACGTGAGAACTGCATACAATATTAAAGAAATACATTGCAGAAGTGAAATTATAAATATATTCTATTTGAGTTTCGGATCAGGTTTAATAATCTATACCTTTCATTATGATGTTTGTTGTGCATACAGTAGCCTGATTTCCTGATGTGTCTATGGCTCTGTAATTAACTTTGTAGTTTCCGGCCGCTATTACGTCACCTGGTGAAATGGTTCCCTCTTTGATCACAGTGATGTTGTTATCGTGATTGTCAATGACAGTCGGTTGCTTCCACGTAACAACACCATACGTTGAATTGCGATTAGCAAATGCGTATACCGTATGTACACAATTCTCAAGTTTTGGGGGTTCAATATCTGAAAGACGGAGATTTAATATATTTCAACACAGAAAACATAATTTACTTTCGAACGTTTAACCACTAATGTCGGGTAATACATTTGTATATGTAATATTGTTACTAGAATAAAACAGAACTTTACCTTTACATGAGGGCTCTGGTCCTCGCCAATAGCCAAAGGCTGTACAAACCCGAACACGTGACATACCAGGAGTGATATCATATCCACTCGCGCACGAATATGTGCAGATGCTGCGATATTTGTTTCCGTCGGTACAGGAATACTGTAAGTTGCCAACTGCAGGAGGAAGTGTTGGGCATGTTTTTTCTACAAAGAAAAAATGTACATGGAAAGATTTTGTTGGTGACAATATAAAAATTCATGTACATTATTATAAGGAACTACGAAAAAATTACTTTGACAACGGGGAGTCGGGTAATTCCATGACCCTGAATTCAAACAGTCTAGTTGGGAGTTTCCAATGCGCAAATACCCACGATAGCATCCGAAAGTACACCTTGCACCATATCTTGGATCATTACTCGGGTGACACTGGAAATATCCGTTACTTATGGGTTTGTGTGGAGGGCACCTTACCACTGAAAATGGAACGAAGGAAATATATTAAAATGCAACCATGAACTGTTACAAATCAAGTAATGTATAGATACTTCCGGTATTGAGATAATCTTAACCTGTAACTGTCACGGAAAAGAAACATCGGGCCATATTTCCGCTCTTGTCACGGGCATAGTATCCAATAATGCTCTTTCCGGAAAATATACTTCCGGGTCCGTTTCCTTGACGCGTTGGTCTGAATGAACGAAAGTAAAGTTAATACCCAAATCTGATCATGAAATTATACAGCGTTAGTGTTTTAGTAACAATATGCTATATAGCTTACGTTATCGGCCCATCGACGCCATCGTTGGCTGTGGGTTCCACCCAGTCAACCCTTTTCCATGTTTGTGATTTTTCCGCAATGACTTTCTGATCCGGTGGACATTTTAAACTTGGTGCAGTATTATCACCTGACAGAACGATAAAATACTGACCAGACATGGCAAAAAGAGAGCAGATTATCAGCAACATCTCTAAGGTGCAATAACATTGAAGCTATATTACTATTTTAAAATGATTCATCTTTAACTTCAAACTCTATGGATACTTACGAGGTTTGCAGCTTCTGGATCCAAAAAAACATTTAATCTTGCGTACAAACCGCCGGACCCTAATCCTAATCCTAACTCGCCACCCCCGTTTTTTAATCACATGTGCATGTTTTATTGGTGTTGCCTCCTCACAATCTGAAACAATTCAATTAAATTAGCTCTTTAATTTCTTAATACATCATACATTATTCGACATTTTAAAATCACATTGACTAATTTGAAATTGTACATTTGATGTAGTAATCGTTCCACTTTCCGTCATCACACGTGACCCAGGCTTCGACGTCTTTACGAGGACAGAGCATGTTGCATGACGATCCACTGGGTACTTCCGACAGAATGGACACTGGGAAGTTCTCCATGTCAGTACAAGACAATAAATGCCCGGGTTCCAAATTTTTCACCAGACAAGTACTGTTTTCTTCCTGTATCATGAATTCACCAAACAACACATCAACATGAAAGTCAATCACGAATAAAAACTATGAATTTAGTCACAATTTATTACATCAATATATCACACACAGAATGAGAGAGAGATAAAGAAAGAGAGATGTAGAGGTACATACCTCAAAAGCTGATTCAAATCCAAATGCAAACGATATCAAAATTATTAACAAAATATTAATTGCAGCAAACATTGCGTACAGTTTTCCAAATGTTCAAAAGTATGAAGTGCGATTTCTGTTCTGGTTTGTGATAATCGTTTTTTCTGAGAACAAAGTTTGTTTTTAAGGACTTCTCTGAACTTCCTATATGCATATAAACAGTCTTTAAAACGCCAACTACCTTATTTAAATTTCACTGGGGAATTCCCATCCGTGGTTCAAAGAAATCAATAACTCAAACAATTTAAATAATTTTTAATTTCAACATTAAGAGTAATTTAGAATTTTTGTATATTGCCTATCACATCAACCATATATAACTCTCTCTCTCTCTCTCTCTCTCTCTCTCTCTCTCTCTCTCTCTCTCTCTCATTATTTCATGAATATCTCTATATCAAAATAATGAATTTCCAAATTAATAGGATATAGTTTCTATTTAACACGATACTCTTTGCATCCTATGTCAGATGCTGAGTTCATGATTTGTTGAGACATGCTGAGCAATATCAGCTATTTTCATTTTGTCCATTATCCAAGACTCTTTATGGTTATTCATTTTTATTTCGTATATACTGTGGTCACAATATGTGAATTTATACCTTCTTTGTATGTATAAATATGTGTGTATGTATATACGTGTATTTATGTATGTATGTATGTATATATATATATATATATATATATATATATATATGTGTGTGTGTGTGTGTGTGTGTGTGTGTGTGTGTGTGTGTGTGTGTGTGTGTGTATGAATGCCTATGTGTGCATGTTTATGTATGTACCGGTATTATCTACACTAAGCAAGAGTGGATCTTATATATGTACATGTCCTATAACACCGTTTCTCGTTGGTTTTTGCTGCTGACACATGTACATGCTGTAAATTGCAATCTACTACTTTTAATATATATACAGTGTGTGTTATCTGCACTAAGCAAAAGTGGATTTTATGTCCTACAACACCGTCTCTTGTTGCGTTTTGCTGCTGGTACATGTACATGTATATGTCTGTCTGTCTGTCTCTCTGGCACTAAAATAATGACCAATATTTCAGCGTTAAGTCTTTTTTCTAAAATAAAAATTATTTCTTATATATATCTACATTCTATTTTCATTTCTTTTGGAGAATTTCCAGCCGTCAAAATAGTTGTACTATATAATTTGCATATCGTTCACATTCATGAGGAAATGGCGATCATTTCATTTGGTAAATACATGGATGAGAGAGAGAGAAAGAGAAAGAGAGAGAGAATAATTGAAATCAGGTGATGAAAGCGCTATATTTCTTCAGTTAGGTCAATCATATTTAGTTAACAGTTATTTGTATGTTTTATGAAACATTTTAAAATGCTGTGTGTATCATGTATAAGCCTAGTTTTACTTTTTCAATGGATATGTAGGGGGTGGCAATTTCGCGAAAATCCAAGTTTTAAAAAAATCTTTCGAATGTAGAGCAGTATGGCGCGGATCTAGAGGGCTTGGTTCTACAGGTCGCCCGTTCAACTTCGGGAACAGGGAAGTGAATATTTATGTGTGGGGAATTTCTTTGTGCTTTGCACACACGCACCCCCCCCTCCCCCCCCGTGCTTTATGAATACTTTTCGTGTCTGATATCATTTCATCTTCAGTTTATTTAAATGTTATTTGTCTCTACTGTATATATGGAGAGGTGTCACTGTGCTCTTAATAAACATGTTTATGTTAAAGTGGTAATAAGTTAAAAGGAATTCCCGTTTCCTAATTCTAATGAATTATGGAAAGAAGATTTACTCAGTCGCTTATTTATGTAGAACATTATAAAAAAAAAAAAAAACCCCAAAACACAGAACAAAACATGCTCGCTTTGTGAACTTTCAAATCATTTTAGTCTACTTCGGGTTTAAGGGAATAAGGGAATAGAAATTGGCACCGATTTTATCTTCCGTGTCTGGGACGATGACATGATCTAAATACTCCCTCAGTCTATGAAAGAAAATTCGCGCAAACAACTCAGTTTTGAAACATTTCCATTTATTACAGTATCTTACGGTAACTTAAAATCAGTAATTTAATTGGGAGCACCACTTCCTTCCAGTGGAGAAAATTAATTTTACATGTGAAAATAAGAAAACAATGAAAAAAAGTAATACTTTTACACTAGAATAGCTAAAACTACTTTCTACAATAAACTAAGACTGGATCTTAGACAAGGTACATCATACAGAGCTAAATGAAATACGTCATATCAGTCAAACATGTGATGTGAACTCTAATAAAGCTTAATCAAGGATCAAATTGATTAATGAAGGTTAAAGGTGAAACGATCAATGGTACTTAAGACGTACATGTAAACGAGTCGCACAGGAGAGTATTTTTCATATCATTGTACTATTAACTATAGATATAATAGGAGAGTATTTTTCATTGCATTGTACTATTAACTATAGATATAATAGGAAAGTATTTTTCATTTCATTGTACTATTAACTATAGATATAATAGGAAAGTATTTTTCATTTCATTGTACTATTAACTATAGATATAATAGGAAAGTATTTTTCATATCATTGTACTATTAACTATAGATATAATAGGAAAGTATTTTTCATATCATTGTACTATTAACTATAGATATAATAGGAAAGTATTTTTCATATCATTGTACTATTAACTATAGATATAATAGGAAAGTATTTTTCATATCATTGTACTATTAACTATAGATATAATAGGAGAGTATTTTTCATATCATTGTACTATTAACTATAGATATAATAGGAAAGTATTTTTCATATCATTGTACTATTGACTATAGATATAATAGGAGAGTATTTTTCATATCATTGTACTATTAACTATAGATATAATAGAACAAAGGCAGCGATAGTATGTATGATTAGAAGTATCATTCATATCAAATTGTAACAGTATGGCAAGCAATTCATGAGCAAGGGGCAGTTTATATTGATACTTGTACAAAATAGCAGGTAATTAACTGTTGTATCCCTTTTGTTTTGTTCTATCTAACTATCAATCTATCTATGTTTCTATCTATCTATCAATCTATCTATGTTTCTATCTATCTATCTAATGCTTTTATTCAATTACCGTGTCACATGCTCTTCATTCAAAGTTTGCCAAGACAAGAATTTTCATCCACCTGTATGTTAATTTTGATAAAACGGTATCATTTTTGGAAAATTAGAATGCCATCACATCTCGGATGTGTATTAAAGCGTATTCTTTGGAATTTCTTAAATAATTTTTTCTCCATCAACATGGACATTTTTCTAGTGAAATTTGCTCGAGCCACTGAAGATAAATATTCCACTATCTTATAAGAAAATGTTAAAAAGAAACTTTGTTTAATCAAAGTGAAATTATTTAATTCGCTTTCCTTTCATCACTGAAAGTAGATAAAATGTAATACATGTATACTGTAATTAAAAATTAGGTAATGTGTTGAAAGATCATTGTCCTAAATAGAAAATAAAATTATAAAGGCGAAGTCAAAAGTGTTAGATTAGATAGCTATTTTTCGTTCAAAATATGCTCAATAAGCATTCACGATTCATTCTATTTCAAACTGCTATGCAGAATACATGCATAAAATACATATAAAACGTTTATTACATCTGAAAAGAAATTTCATAGAGATAAACTGTCATATCTGATTAGATTACAAGGATTGTTAGTAGAAAAAGTCCCACTAATTACACCGACAATCAGTATCGCCGAATAGGATTTATTCTCTCCATTTTTACAATACAAAATACTATTTGAAGAAACCGGATTCCTCAGTCCCGCAGCTTTGTTATTTTTCTTAAGAGTGATTAACAACAGAATACATGTACATATTGTTGGTTGAAAATTGTCATTTATTGATGACGATTGCAGAAGATGAAAACTTATTTACAACTCCTAATAGGTAGATCCCCGAGTATCAAAAATACAACTCAGACTTTTATAAATCTTGTCAAATGCAAACATCATTAAATAGAAGAATGAGGTGACACCTTAAAATATCGCCATACAAAGCACACAGATAATAGCAAGAAAGAAAATAATCAGTAAAAACGGGTAAATACGAAGAGGAAATAGCACCCATTCAATGGCTTCAAAAAGAATGCTTGGTAGTCACAAAGACAATACCACGTGACACTTAATCCTTATTTCATTGGTTGCTGCTGCTGATTGTGCAGATGAATACAATCTTTTGATAAGTTAAAATGATTGATTATGATTACTGATGACATGATATGTGAAATAGATACATGAACTTCACTTGCGATCAAGAAACTAATACATAGATGGTTACATAACACAGACTACCTTACATGATATGTACAACACAGTTATTGTTGTGCAAGAATTGTAGTTCATTCCCTATTCTGATCAGACTTATATGATACAAAAGTCTACGGTGTTGGTTCTTTCGTACTATCATTAGTTATTACTACAAGTTATATAAGGGGGGAAAATGAAATACAGAATTTTTTTTTAAAAATCCATTATATACCTGTAAAATTTGAAATTTAATGAGTTTAGGTACAGTTTGCATTTATTCACGGCCACAAATTTAAATTTTACAAAATATCAACCCTAACTCGGCATGAGCAACTTCCATTTAGGTGAATGTTGCATCTTAAAATTGTGTAATAGGGCAATACAAATTTCGTATTTATATACCTTCAATCAGTAAATTTGCATATTCATAGAATAATAATAGTTTTCTTCAGAATTCTTTTTATGTGTATAATTTTTTATTCCAAATATTTGATAAAAGTAACACGCTTTTAAATACTCTAACATACAAATTACGAAGAAGGAAAAAGTACAGATAAGAAATAATAGTATTAATTGAAAGATATATGAATAGATTTTAATCTCTTCTTAGATTAAGGAGAGTTTACTCGGGGAATTCCCTAACCTTAACGCTGAACAAGAGGTAAAATAAAACCTCAAGTGTGAAGATTTTTAAATAACGATCAGAAAATTCAATCGGCAGGATAGATCTCAAGAATCAGGTAAGAATCTTAGATATACAG
The DNA here is from genome assembly GCF_947568905.1 of Ostrea edulis. Classification (NCBI taxonomy): domain Eukaryota; kingdom Metazoa; phylum Mollusca; class Bivalvia; order Ostreida; family Ostreidae; genus Ostrea; species Ostrea edulis. The sequence goes on from NC_079168.1 coordinate 23,199,113, forward strand.
CATTGATGAACCGTACATTATGAATTTCAGTTTCAGCTTTTGTGTGTAGCAAATTCATTTTCATCCTATGATGGTTTTATCTTGGTTAAACAACTAATATGATTTATTATTATACATACTTTATACATATTTCATAGCAAGATAAATCAATTAATTTACGGCTCGCTCTTTTCCATTTGTTATTCTTTTATCTAGATTTACATTTGCCTTCCAGAGATTTACAACAATGAATGTACTTCTCGGTTGCTTGTTCTTCCTTCAAGTCTTTCAAATTTCTGTGCAGCATAAATCAATGGTAATTTCTTTATGCAAAACGAGTAAGCTATAGTGTTGATCAAATGTATAAGTATAAAAACGTGATTTAGATTAAATGTTTTATATGAAATTTCAAGATATTTTTTTTTACGCAAAACATCATTTACACCGGTGATTATTCGTACATGTAATGTGAGAAAGTGCTTATTTTATTTTTATTTTTAATGCTATTATTATATTTTTTAACTCAATATCATATTTCTAAACAAAAAGGTTCCAGTCTTACATCGGCATTCATGTTTAGACTAAACTTGTTTTGAAGGGACCCCATAGCAGTGAGACGTCATTTGCTCTAGCTGCACCAAAAGTTTTAGCTTCCTCGACAGGTAAACTTTAAACATTGTTAAGCTTTGCTTACGTGTGGTATACAATTTCATGTGAATTTTCAAAAAGTAAATACAAAATATTTTGAATTGCTCGTTTTAGATAATGCTTTGATAGCTTACGAAACACATCACATAACAAAGAGAAGTTCCAAGTTCGACAACTTTGTAAATGGATTTAAATCAGGGGCTTCAATTGGAGGTTCCATTGGATCAATCTTCGGACCAAAGGGAGCGGCCATTGGAGGTGCCATTGGCGGAATCATAGGAGGAATTGCCTGTATTTTTATCTGCAAAGGTTTATAGATTATTTATTATTAAATCTAACGAAATGATTCCATACAAAATCTGACCATTTGAATTGTGATAAAAGAATACAATAAATGCATGTTTGCAGAAGAAAAACCCAACCAGCCGCCATCCTTTTCATCCTGCGCCGGTCCAGCTAACTCGGAGTACTTTGCAGACATTGGTGCAACAACAGCAACAGTAACGTGGAACACACCGACAGCCAGCGACCCTGAGGATGGCTCTCTTTCGTAAGTAATGGAAATGAAACATTGTTATAATATTTATATGCAGACTAGTCTGCTCGCAGATTGCCAGATTAGCACTTGGCGGGGTGGGAGTCCGGATTCCAAAAGTCAGTTATTATACTTACTATCCCGCTACAACATACATGTATCTGTTCATGTATAATAAAAGATGAAAGGTGGATATAGCTTGTTAAATCTCTGTATTCCGGGGCCCTTTCAATAACGTATTCTCGACCTTTTTGCATGTGTTGTAAAATTTATTTCATTTAAATGCTTTATTACACCTTTTAATCCTCATATATCACAAAGTCATAAATTTGACAAATGTTTACTTTGTTAGATGTTAGACTAGTGTATAAAGGCAACTTTTTCGTTCACAGTTTACGGAACAATGAATATAAAATATTTTTAAAAGAGCTCGAATTTTCAACCTAATATGACATTCATCCGTGAATTAATAATTCTATGCTGATATTCCACGCCGACCATAGCTTATAAATTGTGGTACGAGATTGCTAGCAGCAGTACCAAAGAATTTTTCAAACACTTATGAAAATTTCTAAAACAATGAAATATACGTCATTTAGAAGTTTCTAATTTATGAACTCCGAAGATTTCACTTTGGTTCTCAGTCACTTAAGCTAAACTATACCAAGACAAAACCCCTCATCTTTGCAAAGTTGTGTGGTTCTTTTATGATGTCAAATTGACCAGTGTTCCGTGGAATATTCTCCATATCATCGGTCAGTAATAGGTGAACAAAGCTTCCAATTTTAAGCTGACCCGTCAATAGGTAAACGGATGAAATATCCTTATAAAAATCGTTGTAGATAATTAATGATAACTTCAATTGAATTAAAGAGATCATCAAATCATATATACCTACACGTAGCTCCAAATTCAAATTTCGCGATCAATAATTCCTGTTGATGCGCGCATCAAGTTAATTGATAAGAACAATAATTCCTGTTGATGCGCGCATCAAGTTAATTGACAAGAACAATGATTGATTTGATGCGTGCATGAATTCAAATATTGTGCGCAATAATTAAATTAATGATATCTTCAAATGATTAAAAATATCTTCAATTATTTAATTTTATGTTAATTTAGTCCGACATAGTAGACAACTCTGGAACGGAAGTTATTAAAGCAATCCGATGAAAAGAAATTGTAATGAGTATGATGAAAACAAAATATAAATTCGTTTTCTAATCTTCAGTCTAGAGTCTTAAAGTACACAAAATAGAATCTGAGTGTTAAGAAGCAAATGGTTCCCTTGCTCCAAACTTTGTCGCGTATGCAGTGACCTTTCGCTCCATTAGATGCTATACCTTACCATCATGGATATTTACTGTATATGTGAAGTCGTTACATCTTTGTAGAGTTAGCCTGGTTCAGGGTGGAGCTCCCGGAGGAGATTTTGACAGGGGTTCTCACACTATAATATACACCGCCTCCGACAGCGTGGGAGCCACGACCTACTGCTATTTCTCATTCAAAATTTCAGGTTAGAATTATACTGTGTCTCATAAATTATACACTCTAAGCAATCATACTTAATTAAATTGGTGGATTTTCCCCTATTTCGTCCCTCAAAATATGAAAAATCAATTTAAAATACCCTTTTCTCTATCTTAAGTTCCTGTGTAATAAAGCCAGGAAACTATTTACCGCAAATTTTAAGTCATATTTGGTAATTTGGAATAAATGAAGCATTTTCTTGTCTACTGTTGATTTCTAAACATATACGTAAATTGAAATGTTTGTTTTATTTGATATTTTTGTAAATGACATATTTTTCAAACATACAAATTCAGTAATAATACGTAATCTTGTTCACAAAGTCGTTCTGTAATTCCGAAAAGAAATACAAAGGTATTAACTTTATTATCAAAATATCAAAAATCCATGAAAACTAATATCTATGACGTCATATATATATTAGTTTACTGATGATTTTCTGAAAATACCATGTATTATTTAGTTACCTAGCCATCTAGTGACCTGGTACGGGATGATACCAGGTCACTAAGTTCTATGCCGAGCCCGGTATAAAACTTAGTGACCTGGTGTCATCCCGTACCAGGTCACTAGATGGCTAGGCAACGAATTTACCCACCGATGAACTATTATGATAATATGTATGAGGCTATTGCGTACCAGAACTACAGACAACACCGTACCATAAATGTTCCTTGTTGAAAGACTACTGTATTTAAACAAACTTTTGCATGGACAAACATCATACCATTATACGTATACATCATACCATTATATGTATACATCAGCGCAAATATACCCAGTGTGATTATCAGTAATTTCTTCTTTTTTTTTGATCTCGTCTGCTGCCAAACTTGCAAACCGTTTGGCCGCCATTGTTGTTAACAAATGCAACAAGAAAGATAACTCGCAAGGAAGCCTGGTATAAATTTTGACGGTGACATGGGATAGAATATCCCACGTCTTCACGTGACCGTAATGAGCCAATCACTATTCAGGATCTCCCAAATAACTTGTCAAAGGTGGGGTAAAAGAAAATATTACGCATACATTTTTCAACACAGTCATTCGTACGTCATTCAAAAAGAAAGTCATTTTAAGGAGCCAAATTAGGTTTATATACAAACAAATCATTTGTTGTATTTTCAGTGATAGGTTGTGATCCTATTCAGTGGCCCGACAGTGGATATGTACGGTGCGATAAATCAGAGTTTTTGTACGGATCAAAATGCACAGTCGGATGTTTTGAAGGCAATGAAATGGTGTCTACCACAACAATAGAACCAAATCGCATTATGTGTGACAAATCAAGTGATAACAAACCCATTTTGGACAAGGTCGTCCCAAGTTGTCAAGGTTTGATTCAAAATTTTCTTGTCATGATGGAGGCGTCATCCTATTGCATTGTGTGATAAGTATTCGTTATTTGAAATATTTTTGGGTGGTTTTTTTTTTGCAGCCATAATTTGTCCTGTTAATGTAACAGAATTAGACCCAGCTCATGGTTCTCCTGTCTGCACTCACAACAATCACAAATACGACAGTTCCTGTGTAACGCAGTGTGAAAGTGGCTATAGTTTGACTTCCGGTATCATATTCTCTACTTGCCAAAAGGATAAGACGTGGTCGACTGATCTTCCTGATTGCCAGGGTAAAATGAATTATACATATTGTTTCTTCCCATTCTCTCATCTTACAATTGTGTGATATGACTCGACAGAAAGCCCTTGCATTTCAAAAATTTCGGTTGAGCATCACTGAAGAGACATTATTTGTCGAAATGCGCATCTGGTGCATCAAAATTGGTACCGTATCAGTTTTACATTATGACTCCTGGGTGGAGACCTCTGCTGGTGGACTGTTAGTCCCCGAGGGTCTCTACAGCCCAGTAGCTAAGTACTTCGTAACTAGCTTGAAAATACGGATGAATATTTAATTGTTGTGATAAAATTTAGAAATTCATTTCAAAATTTAGGATTATCTCCCTCATGCATAGCTCTTATCCTTAGATGAATTTGACTCCACTTTTTGGCACTCTGTTTTCCCCTAAAATAGCTCTTAAAGTTTATTGTTATTACGGATTTCAAAAATTTCGGTTGAGCATCACTGAAGAGACATTATTTGTCGAAATGCGCATCTGGTGCATCAAAATTAGGACCGTATAAATTTTACATTCATTAAGTTTCTAAAATTCTTTCAGATAGCGAAGATCCTCAAATCATGAATTGCCCAAACACAATATACGCATACACAGATCGAAATAGTCAAACAGCTGTAGTAAATTGGGTTACACCCACGGCAACAGACAACTCGGGATCACCAACTGTTACACAGACGAGGGGACCCACTCCGGGATCCAATTTCCAACTTGGGTTGACAGAAATCAGATACAGAGCCACTGATGCTAGCAGCAACACGTCACCCGAATGCATATTCTTCGTTAATGTTGAAGGTGCGTGAAGTTTTTTTCTTAAATTGTTAGATGCAGATGCATTGTGTCTCTTTGTTCTTCAGAATTCATCGCAATCCGTAGTAATAGTATAATAAAAATATCTGCTTAGGAACTCGAGTAAAATTAGGCTATATTCTAATCGGAATAGATGGTGTTGTACCATTCAATTTTTTTCAAATGAACATTACGAAAGAAAAATATTTTTTTGTCAACGCAGTGTGTGCTAGTTTGGTGGGTCTGAATGACAAAATCTTGTTGATGTGAAAAATGTCATTTATTAATGTAAATGACAAATAATATGCAATGGTAAATACAACCAATAATAAACAAGATATACATGATGAAACATCACAATCAACATGCATTTAATATTCACAATTATATGGCCCACCAAAGATGGGGAACTTAACACCCCCTAAATTGTGACACTCCTTGGCACAATACCCCCATCCAAACCTGTGTTGACATAGACTTGATTTTTATTTTTTTTTACCAAACTTGATCACCTAGGCATATATACATGTATGTACATTCATTTACCATATTCTGCAACTCGTCTGATATGTAGTATATCTCTTGACTGTACCCATAACCGTACACTTTTTCAAAAATAAATTCTTTTACTACAATATATTTGTAATACCTTTACAAAGGCATTATCCTGTTATTCGCTCCGCGGAGCGAATAATATTTGACGTTGTTGACGTTACGCCAAAACTGTCAATGGAGGAAAAATAGCAACTGAAACAAAAAGCAAAACCTCGAGTACCATCCATTTTGAGAAGGTCAAGTGTTAAAAATAGGTGAGGGTGCAACTAAATAGAGAGAATATACCTTCGTAATAAACATGAAAATCTGAAGTTTTATTTTATTTGTAGCGTTTGTATTCGTATTGTATTTTAAATATAAGATTTATTCAGAAATATATGAATGATATTTTGAAAGATCGTCCTTATATATATACTCCTGTTATTCGCACCGGTGCGAATAACAGGAGTATATATATACAGACGAAGTTTCCATTTCAAGCTAAAACGCTCTAAAAAGGGAAGAATTCCCGGGAAAAGGGTTTCTTTGGGGGAGAGTATATAAATCAAAGTACTTAAAGTACTCGTGGGAGTTGAACATTGTGGAAATTCAGTTAGAAAAGATAGTACTGGAAGGGTAGGGGGATAAATGACTGAATATTATCATGATTTTAGATACAAATCAACTGTTGTTGTTTTTCAAAGCGTTACAACAGCAAACATGGATAATGGAAGGCCCATGGGCCACAACGTTCCTCGAGTAACTGAAGTCGTGTTGTTGTTTTCTAGAATTTCATCCCTTTATATTCTCATGAAAAATGTGACCACATATTATGGCCCAAACATTCAAATCAATATGGTTATCAATGCCTTGCAGTTATGAAGAAGTTTTTCCCCTGTATATATACATTCAAGTTTAATCCTAGTTATAGCTAATTCTAAGGATTCATTACTTGAAAAGGTAGTCCAATATGCTAAACTGTCACCTGAGTATACTACAGTCCTGTAGAGGATCAATGGAATGGTAAATAATTGTATAATAACTCAAAATAAATGAAATGCAAAAAAATTAAAAATTGTCGGGCATCGGAAATGCACAAGCCGAGTTGCGCAAGGAATGGGCATAGAGGGAACCGGCAGAAAAGTTTTCAAGAATTATCAAGCAGGGAGCAAAATTTTGCGTACATAAATTTCAGCCGACTTAAATCCTTTGTGACCTTGACCTTTAACCCTTGACCAAAATCAATAGGCTTCTTTGTCTCATCAAGGGCGATAATCCATCTAAGTTTAATTGAGATCCTATAATTTGTTAAAAAATTATAGATCAGAAAACAAAATGTTCTCCAAATTTCAGTCTATTTATAGCCAGTGACCTTGACCTTTGACCTAGTGACCCCAGAATCGATAGGCTTCCTCATCTTACGGAGGGTTACAATCCATCTAAGTTTGAATGAGATCCTATAATTTGCTCAAGAGCTATGGTGCGGAAATGAAATGTTGATGCCTGCCGCCCAAAGGCACTTCATCAGATCATAAGCCGAGTTCGACTTCATCGCAACTCCGCTAAAAATGAAATACTAGTCAAATAATGTTATTTATTGCCAAGGTATTTGGGATATTATACTGTGGCTCAAACAGGGGGTGAATGAACCTGACAGTATGGAAAGCATATAGTGGAATTAGACTTGTGATGCTGGAAATCTATAGTGATTAATAAACTATACATGTACAAGATCCATAACTATTTTTTTTTCAGTTTGTGAGGGATAATCCTCATGTCTCTTTCATCTGTAGACAAATAAACAATGTGTTTTGACCAGAGCAATTTCCAATCCTTTTTGCAGCATAAATTCAACATTGTGGCAACTGGGTTAAACTTTGATAGTGAAGTAATACATGGCAGCACCTTATCCCATGCTCTTAAAATTTCTGTTTGACACACACTCATGACAGAGTGCAGCAAAATCCCATTGTAATAGGGGATTCAAAATGGATAACTGGTACAAAATATGGTACATACTAATAGTATTCAAAAAGGATAATGAATTTGACATATTGATGTCTTGGAAAAGGAAATTCTGACATCGGGGCTCTAAGCGTTTTCAAACATTGTCATTTGATAAAAGTGTTCTACATTTTTAAAAATAGAGATTAATATGTCTTTACATACATAGGTGAGAAAGTTTCCATTATTCCTAGCCGAGACATACCATTTATGCGCAAAAAAATTCATAAACAAATATCACACTACTCACGTAGAAAATGTGGACCTTACCGTCAGATCATCAAGCGCAGCGAAACACGCCATTTCGAGATTATAGTCGACGAAAGCTCGGTAACAGTAATGAATAAGGTACACTCATTTTGTATCTATTTTGTGACTTTCTTTATTAAAAGGAACAGTTCTCTAATGTGTAACGTGCAATTACTACGTAATTCAATAACTTGAAGCATGAAGCAGTTTCACTTTGCCACCGGATATAAGAAATTTTATTTCGTATTCCGATCCCAATCGAAAGTTGTTGACGGAATGACGTGTTTTAATTCAATCTTCATGTAACATCAAGCATTTTTTATATCACATTAAAAAAAACCCAAATATATACACATACACAATGTTGTAGAGTTATTTCTTGTAAATTTTCTGAGGTTTCGCACCATATTCGATATTTCGCGCCACGGTGTCAATAGGGCTTGTGTGCAGTTGTCGTTCGTTTCCCTATCAATGTTTATAAGTGACGCTGTGCTACAAACGACAATTTTCAACCTTATCTTTTATTTTTCTATGTCTATCAGTATCAATTTGATCGAAATCTTGTATTCAAATTGATTTGAATACAATATCATTGCATTTATTTACATGTCAATTATCAAAATTAGATTAATTCAGAAAAGTTACATGGATTATTTAATGGCGGATGTTTATAAAAGTTTATGTTGATTTACCTAGGAGTAAATCAGCTGACACAGAACCCCCGCTGACGACCACTATACAAATCAATACAAATTACTGCGCAGAAAAGTGCGTGATGACCCAGGGAGATTGAACATAGTTCAACTCCCAAAAATGGGGCTTGGAATTTTTGGGGGTGAATTTCAATGAATACATTTAATGAATGAATATAGTGCTAAAATTATTCGCACCGGTGCGAATAACGAGTATATACAGACGAAGTTTCCAATTTCAAGCTATAACGCTCTAAAAAGGTAAAAAGGGAAGAATTTCGGGTGAATTTCAATGAATATGACATTTAATGAATGAATATAGTGCCATAATTATTCGCACCGGTGCGAATAACAGGAGTATATATATACAGACGAAGTTTCCATTTCAAGTTAAAACGCTCTAAAAAGGAAAGAATTCCCGGGGAAAGGGTTTCTTTGGGGGAGAGTATATAAAAAATGGGGCTTGGAATTTTTGGGGGTGAATTTCAATGAATACGACATTTAATGAATGAATATAGTGCTAAAATTATTCGCACCGGTGCGAATAACAGGAGTATATACAGACGAAGTTTCCAATTTCAAGCTATAACGCTCTAAAAAGGTAAAAAGGGAAGAATTTCGGGTGAATTTCAATGAATATGACATTTAATGAATGAATATAGTGCCATAATTATTCGCACCGGTGCGAATAACAGGAGTATATATATACAGACGAAGTTTCCATTTCAAGCTAAAACGCTCTAAAAAGGGAAGAATTCCCGGGAAAAGGGTTTCTTTGGGGGTGAGTATATAAAAAATGGGGCTTGGAATTTTTGGGGGTGAATTTCAATGAATACGACATTTAATGAATGAATATAGTACTAAAATTATTCGCACCGGTGCGAATAACAGGAGTATATACAGACGAAGTTTCCAATTTCAAGCTATAACGCTCTAAAAAGGGAAGAATTTCAGGTGAATTTCAATGAATATAGTGCTAAATTTTTTAGCACCGGTGCGAATCACAGAAGTATATATATATATAATATAGGGTTATTGAACTTATATTGGTGAATATTGGCACGAGTTGGCTGTCAAAATGCACGAGCTTGCGAGTGCATTTTGACAGCCAACGAGTGCCAATATTCACCTATATAAGATCAATAACCCTTTTATTATATAGCTAAAGTATTTAATTGTTAAATTATATCCCTTTTCACTCAAACTACTTCAAAATAGACGAGAATTCATCAATATTGGCAGTGTGCAATAACAGCATGCATTTCTTAACTGTTCAATATTTAACCCGTCATTAATGCATGAAGAAAACTGATTTTGTAAATGGGAACATCATAATTTATGTACAGTAAAACATTTTGCTTACGTAAATATCAAATACCGGCTCTGTCAGATTCGGAGGACCGTCGTCTGCCATTTTGACTTGTTTACGTCGTTACGGTAACGTCAATATTGAACGCTCATACTCGGAATGTTTCGGGCGCATACAATTTACGCAATGCAAAGTTAGCGTTCAATAAATTCTCAGGATATTGAACGCTAACATTTTCTAGATTTTACGCAGATTTTATATTAGACTATTTATTAGCTATATAATAAATATATATATAGACGAGGTTTACAAAATAAGGCATAATCATGTGATCCCCCACCCTCCCCCACCTCCAACCTATAAGGTTGTTTTAATTTATACTTCTTTTACCTGTGCCATATGCAAATGTTTGAAAATTTGCATGTTCCTATAGTAATTGAACGGAATAAACCAAATTTAAAGAGCAAATAACTCTTACACTTTATCGCGAATCAAATAACATGATAATGCCTAAAATAATTACACATTTACTTAAAACATACCTCTTTATTGTGAAAAGGAAACAGTAGCACACAATATGTAATAATTTTTACGGGTTAAACGTACAACAAATATATACATTTGAAAATGTGCGTCTCATTTTACAATTACTATACAGTACAATGGAATTCCTTCCCAAGAAATTTATACACAAATTGAACAGGAAAAAAAATAACATTTACATCAAATCCAAGTTTTTCCCTTGCAATTAACATACCATCATGTGTACATTCTATGAAAGGAATCGGGGCGTCTTAAAATAATTTAAACCTGTATTTGTCCATCTCTACTCATTTTGAAAAGGTTTTTAATTCAATAATAATAATTTTTAAAAAAGACCATTTCTTAAAATGTTTGATCCACCGTTCAAGCAAGATTTCCATTATACGGGACTAACTTAGCGTGGTTTTTCCCTTTCTCACGCAATCTGAAAACGACCCCTCTAGGGAACAAAACAGAAATGATATCTTAAACCTAGTGTACCTCACTTGAATAGAAAGCAATTATTGAATGCGAACAATAAAAAAAAAATTGAACGCTACTCATGCAATTGTTAGTAAAGGAATGCCATTGTTAGTCAAAACTTAGAAACGGAATAAACGTGCATTTCAATACACGATACAAAAAAAATTTATATAATTAAAATTAGAAAGTTTACTTTAACCTGTATTAACAAAACAAAAATGAAATTTAATGCAAGAGACAAATACATAAGCATTTGAATGAAATTTAGTTGACCAGTTAGCATTAATTTTATTTCATGTGGGGGGGGGGGGGTGGAGAGAGAGAATCACGGAATAGACGCTATACATTTTATTCCGTGATAATATTTCGATATTGAAATTGTGCAGTTTATAATTTTTTATTTGTATTTAACGGAATAAACGCTATACTAAAATTTTCCTAATATTATATAAATTGAAACACACTATGAAAAGGTTTACCCCGTAATATTATATTTAGAGATTTAGTTGGCCAGTTAGCATTAATTTTATTTCCTTTTGGGGGGTGGGTGGATCAAGGAATAAACGCTATACGGTTTATTCCGTCACATTATTTAGAGATTAAATTGGGCAGCTAATAATTTTTTGTTTGTAGTATAATAAATATTACATTTAAGGTATTCCATGTATAATGAAAGGATAATGAACAATTTTGATTGATTTAGATCAACATAAAACTCTATTGTTAAATAATGATGAAAGTGAAGCAGATTAAATTCACATGACTGGTAAATAATTAGAAGCTGGCCTTTTTGCACTTAAGAATTTTTGGAAGAGTTGTCTGCCCTTTGTAAAAATAAGAAAAATCTAATTTTCTAAAAATGTGTGTGGTCAATGATTAATTTTATTTCATATTTTCATAAAAAGAAAATGTATGTAACTTTCTACCAAGAGATTAGTATGAATATATAATTTGTTTTTAAAATATTGGAATAAAAGATGCTTTTCCCATATAATTTAATGTTAAATTCTAGGTGAAATATATCAAGCAGTAAACAAAATTTTGAAAATTCCTACCGTGGGTTATTTTTATTTGATGAACCCTTCAAAATAATACCATGATTGCAAATATTCCACCATCCATTTATTAGATATGAAATATGGTCATTATACATTGAATACCTTAAGTAAGGGGGGGGGGGGCGCTGCATGAAAAATGCATTTTGGTTGAAGGCTGCATCAACGCTATATTTAAAAATTTCGTGCGGCGGGAATTTATTAATCAATACCACGACAGCAGAATGTCATCACGCAACAGACACATTCACGAATCTTGGATGGCCATTCAAGATGTTGTAGGACCAGCGGCACAATGGCCAATACTGGTGCGGCGATTATTTTTGACCCCCTGTTTAAGTCATTGGGAGAGGTTGTTGATATGTACATTTGTGTACGTTAACGGGTTAAACCCAGTGATGTTCATTGAATGGGCAACATTGCAATTTAGTACGAAAACAAATTAATAAATAACGTCAACAACGTCAAATATTATTCGCTCCGCGGAACGAATAACAGGATAATGCCTTTACAAACATGCTAAACACAATTCAAATTCTAAAATGTTATAAAGTATATACACATATCTTATTCCTTAACCTCTGTCTCGCCAACCAACATTGTTTAAATTATCTATGTGGTACCATGCAGACATTCAACAATCCTGTCAAAACCATACTTGACTAATTGAGGCAACAGGGGTCCCTGTCCCCATGATGCCCAAAAATTCAAGCATCCCTTGTGACCCCTGATTACAACGTTCTTAAGTACCTAGCATCCTACCCAGTATTTGACTTATGGAGGCAACAAAAGCCCCCGTCTCCATGATGCCCCAAAAATCAAACAGCACCTATGACCCATTATCACAAGGTGTTAACTACATTTTTGATAGAGGGATCCTGATATATTTTTTAAAAGAATCTTATTGCCACCTACCCATGATTTGGATTTTGTCACCTGAGATGTCCATGTTTGCTGCCGTGCTAGCTGCACCTATCCTAAAGCTATGGGTTTTATATAAACTGGTATCATATCCTGCCCATAACAGAGAAAGCTGCAATTGCTGTGTAAAATATTGTCTTGTAACTGGTTTTCCATCAGAAAAACAGAATAAAGCCCCCCCCCCCCCCCCCACCCATAGTTCACAATACCTCGTTAATGCTTGAACTGGACACATTTCCGCATCCTGATTACTTTCAATATACAATACTTTACATGACTTTCCTTTATAATGCTTAAAGTGTTCCATACTTATTTCGGCTGCATGAATCTTACTTTGAGCATTTACCACAAATTGAATGGACTGCCTGGAGATTGTATTGAAACTAGCTCCTGTAATTTCCCCTACTCACAAGAAGGTGTGAAATGCTAAGAGGTACATTGCCTTGAGTAAAACTTGTACAAAATATGCAAAACCCAAAGGTCCCACCGACTATACTATTTTTTTTAGTATTTCTGGTGTTATTGGCAACCTTGTATCAGCCCTGGACTTTTGCTTTCTATACCCCACTAAAGCTTTCTTAACAACAAAGTTCTGAGAGATATCTTGAAAACCAGCCATACATTGCACATAATTTAGCATAGACAAATATGATGCTGCAGTATTATAAGCCCTGTTCTTGTGCATGCAGAAGGCCATGAAAAGTATTATTTTATCTACAGCTAATGGTAAAACTGTACCTTGTGGAAAATAAATTGCTAAAAAATTCCTATAGCACTGAACAGCCCGACCTAATTATCAAATGAATTTTTTGACAAAGAACTTCTAATAATATCCGTGGACAGCTGAGTCAGTGAGGCTCGACCAATATTGATATATCTGCCGGATGCTGATCCATATCTGGAGCAAGCCTTTTGAACTCCTCTATCTGAAAACGAGAAAGCCTATCAGCTAACACATTATTCAACCCTGGGATATGCACTGCCTCAAACTGAATATTAAACCTCAATGTCTGCACAACTAGTCTTCTAATAAGTATCATTAATTCTGAGTCCTTAGCCGTCTGTTTGTTGATGCAATGTACTACTGCAGTATTGTCACAATATAATTGAACCCATTTATTAGATAACTGGGTAGCCCAAAGCTCTAATGCTATAACAATTGGATAAAGTTCCCTAAAAGATATGTGTTTTGTTAACCATTCTGATGACCATCTCCCTGCGAACCAATGGGTTCTAAATAAACCTCCAAACCCCACATCACTTGCATCTGTATACATCTGCAATGCGACAGATGTTTCAAGCTTGGGCTCTTGAATCAAGCCTTTCCCCATTAAAACTATCCAAGAACAATGACCAAGCCCTTAAGTCTAGCTTTGCCTCCTTATTAAGCCCCCTCTTTTCGTTTGGTTGTTGTATGCCTCTTGTCTGATCAATTATCCTACGCAAAACTGTGCGACCTGGCAATAAAACTGCACAAGCATAATTCAACAGACCTATCAGCGACTGTAATTCCCCAAGTGTCACCCAATTTCTTGCCATGAACTTTTTCACCATTTCCCGACATTTTTCTAATGGCAATCTAATTTCCATTGACACTGTATCCAACTCTAACCCCATAAATACTAAGCAAGTTGTAGGTAAAACAGTCTTCTCCTGCTTAATTGGGAGACCTATCCGCTTTGTCATTGTCATAACCCTATCTAATCCAACCTGACACAGCCTAGCAGGGGCAGGGGAAACAAATAGAAAATCGTCAAGAATATGTACACAACCTTGTATACCCAATTTATTATCTGCTATCCAATGCAATGATGTGCTGAACACTTCAAACAACTGACAGGAGTAGCTCAAGCCCATAGGCAAAGTTTTATCAAAATAAAAACCATCATTTAAAGCAAACCCGAACAAGTTAAAATTGTCTGGGTGTACTGGAATTAACTTATAAGCATGCTCCACATCAAATTTAGCTAGCTGACATCCTCTACCAAACTGCAGAATAAGATGACAAGCATTATCTACTGATTGATATTTTACAGATTTACAATCAGAGCAAATTCCATCATTCACTGAATTACCCTCAGGTGAAGAAAGATCATGAATAATCCTGAATTCTCCTATCTGAGCTTTTGGAACTAATCCTAAGGGAGATGCTCTAAAATTCTTAAAGGGAGGTTCCTGGAAAGGATCTTTAACTCGACCTGCCCCAATTTCTTTCCCAATTTTTCTTTCAATACATCCATTCTAGCTACAGCTGATGGCAAATTTTTTATTCAACCGAAACTCTTCTTTACCTTGAAAAGGAATCTTAAAGCCCTCTGTAAAACCATTAACCAAAAACTTCATCTTATGCTTATCATACCCAGCAAGTAAACACTGTAATGCATCTGCCTTTATCGGGGTCACTATCTCATGTATCTTATTTTGGAAAGGGTTGTGCGGCACGAAAAGTGGACTGCTTAGTTTGGGGTTTACCCTTTTTCCCTTCTGTTGTGGATGTGTTCCCCGTTTGTTTGTTTGGACAGTGTAATCTACTGTGGGTGCCCTTACAAACCTGACAGAAGTGACCACATTTGCACACTTTGTCTGAACAGCTCCCTTCATTGTTGAAGGTGAAACAATGTTTTGTTCGCACTGAATTTGAGGGAAACCTTTTTGCTAGGGACGAAAAGGACCGTTGTTCTTAAAGCTCGACAACGCCATGGCCATTGCTTCTGTGTGCAATTCCCCGTTTACCCCCTCCCATGGCAAATGGTCTGGATCTTGTTCCCTCCACCTTCGAAAAGTTTCATCATAACTTAATGCTCCCTCCATATTTGACTTAATTTGCCCATATTTGATTAAATTAGGGGCCTGATGAGGATGTCTTTGACAATAAATACCAGCATATATATAGAAGGCATCCTGCCACTGTGTTAAATTGCTTATCTGTTTTCCTGTTTTCTTTCTAACAAATTGCAAATTGCCATCTTTCTCTTCTGCAATGTAATTAAATTTCTCTTCAGATTTCTTGTGTTTTAACAATTCTCTAAAATCGACATACTTATTCGACACAATATCTGCACGCAACTTAGGATCTACTCCCAAAGAAATTGGGCACGCTAGCCCATAATTTACTGTTAACGCTCTACTTTCTGTGGTTTGACTAGTGACAGGTGCAACATTACCTAACATTTCTTGTGCAATACTAAGATTTGGGGACTTATTCGCTCCTTCATTGGCACCATTTCCATCACCCACATTCTGCGCGGTAGCCTCGTCAGTGGTACTTCCAGTGGCAGGACTGCTCTCCAATAGGTTAGGCTGGGTACTTGAGTTGTTCTATTGTAATATTCTACCAGGCAACATACCACTGTTCTGTAGGACTGAAACAACAGTTTGTGTAATGACCGGGATGGCTGCTGTTAACATTTGTGTCATCGACTCAGTAGTCAGGTTCTGGTTGCCCACAGACATTGGAACAGGTGTGTCTCCGTGTTCATTGGCCACTTGTGTAGCTGTGTTTATCTGTTCAGGTCCTGTACCTTGCCCTACGCCTAGAGTCGGTCTACTGCGAGTGTCTACGGAAACTCGCGTCCGACTTCTTGCTTTGCCACGTGGGGTTCTTCCTACGGACGTTGACTGTGTTGTGCTCCTCCTAGGTGTTGCGCTTCTCCCACGAGACCCCCCCCCCCCCACCTTCCTCCGCTTTGGACGTGAAGTGACCTGTTCCATAACCTGTGTTCAACTGAAAAATTCAATTCATTATTCCTTTGCCTCAGAGAGTTTAATTGTTTACATAACAACGATTTGTTGTCAGACTCTCATACATAGTTCTACTGATTTAATCAGATACATAAAATGTGAAATATCAGCTTATATCTGGTAATTATATTTCACTCTGACTTAAATATACCATGAGAAACAGATACACAAGGTGTTCCTTATAAACACATCAATTCCATCTGAACTCAGTATCAGTTACCCTATTCCATATGAACTGAAATATGTTGAATGCCCAGTTCCATATGAACTGTTCAACTGTTCCATTTGAACATATACTTATCAAATTCAGGGTTCCATTGAACCACAAGTTCCATACGAACATCTTTCTAATATATGCATCAAACCAAATTCCATTTGAACTGGCAGACCAATTCCATATGTGAATTGGCTAAATTATCATACGCTCTATAAGTAATCTCCATACAGCATTATAAGACCAATTCCATATGAACTGGTTATTACAAAAAATTACTGATTTAATGTAGTATTATCCATCCAGTAATGAGCCATCTGTGAAGTATAACATTGTGTTATTTATTATATAATTATTTTTTTTTAAAGCCCATCATTCTCAAAACCCCATCATGTCATACTTAATTTAATTGTATCGTATAGCTGTCAGGATGATCCCTCTAATGTTCCGAAAATATTTTGGCATGCCAAACTGCCAATTGAAGTGTACCCCCGTCTACATAATTACTATCCATAGATTTCTTCACCCCTTTGATTTTCCAGTATGTTATGGCACTGTTTGGTGCGCGAGACAATTCTGCCTTTAGTAACTTGTTTGCCTCTCTCACGTTCTCATTGCATTGCGAAGGTTGTATCACACGAGTTACTTCCCTTGGCAACAATTGACACACAAACACTTGTTTGAAGTTATATCGCACTTTCCACACCTGTGCCATTGCAATGAGTTTAAAATTCACTTCCTGGGGCGTAATATCTAGGGAGTCCATATCATTCCCCCCAATTAGAATTATAAGGCATTTGGGCGACGATCCCACAGTGTTGATGAATGAATTCAATTTCTTCACATCCCTTGAATTTGTAATGTTTCCCCCGCTTATCCCATACAAGTGTGTTTTAACATTTACATTATTCAAGTTAAAGTTTTTGAGCTCAGGTTTGCTCTGCATATAGGATCGTAAACGTTTCACGTGGGAACTTCCAATGACTACAACATCCATGCCGATTTCCTCGGTAATATCAAATTAATGTTTACCTATATCAGGCCCAGGTTAACTCTGGTTAGCATCCGATGACACTCAAACAGGTACACTCAAATATATGCAACACAAATTGACTTACATGTGCTTTGGCTATAGGCCCTAATGATCTTCAGAAATGAAATTGTGTTTACTCTGGACCTGTCCAGCCATTAATTAAGAAATTTCTAGAATTCGCCAATATGCGCCCTCTAGATGCAAAGTTGCGTAACTCAACAAATTACCTCCCCTTGCGCTAAACATGAACAGTACAAGAGAGATACCTCTAATAAGATATACAAGCCTACAGTTTGCCAAAGTTAGTGTATTTCATAAACTCTATTTTAGCAATGTTTGAGGAAATATCAATTAGTTCCAAATCAACGCACAACATTAACAGATTACAGATGAACAGTCCTCAAGCTAAAGCAAAGGAGAATTACAGATATTCTTATCACATCTTAGATATTATGTAATTTACAGAAATTCGGAATTATCAGAAATTTGAATAATGAACAGTCCAGTGAGTTTACAATTGCTTAGAATAACATTAATGGCATTTTCACTAAATTTCTTTCCAGAAATTCGTTGTGATCCACCGCTGATCGTGGACAAGTACCTCTTTTACCAATGTCCAGATGGTTACAGTTACGGAGCCACGTGTCAACTGCAATGTATGGGAAGTTTTCCTCTGATTGGTAACGACACGATCACGTGTGAAAGGAATGATAGCTACGCCCCGCCCCGTGGATATTGGGAAATGGGAGAGTCTCAACCATATTGTTCAAGTACGAATCATACAAAGAAAAATTATTTTACATGTTTTATAGATTCAGCACTACCTTACTATCATTATAAATAATTTATCAAATGCAGAGAACCCTTGTGATAAGCTTCCAGCGCCAGAGAATGGAGCCATGGTGTGTGACACTTGGATCTTTGGTTTACAATGTCAGATGCAGTGTTCTAGCCAGTACGACATTCCCTTTGGAACAGTCAGCTCTAATGGAGCCCCCTTCACGGGACTCTTTACATGTTCTGAATCCAAAGGAGTATACACACCGTCAAACACGGTGCCAGGCTGTACACGTACGGAAGATTATTTTCCATTTACATTTTGTACTGGTTGATACACAAGATGGTAATCACCATTAATCTGCTCCTACTATTATTTCATCATACACTACATCCAAAGAGACAACAACTTCGTGGAAGAAAGAAATGTCTTGATATGAATAATAATCAACACTAAATCGACAAAATCATAAGAATATGAACCTCATTTTAGAATTTTGAAAAATGTAAATATGACATTTACTACATGTTCTTTCATTTGTTAAGTCTGACTTCGATGAAAACATGACCATACGAGTTTTATTCCAGAACTCCGCAGACCTGGAATGACTACTGTTCTCGGAGAATTCTTTTATTACACCGGTGACTGTAACGATCCTACTGTATTGGACGAAATCAAACAGAATTTCATCAATCAGATGCAACTCCTCGAAGCCCAAGGATGGAATGGTGTGTGCCCATCACAAATTGACTGCAATGTCAATAATACAGAGGTCACATGTGGTCCTGTGAACGGCAAGAAGAAGCGTGACGTTTTAGATGTCCTCCGGGGAAAAAGAAGCACCCATGAGATACGGGTTGAAGTAACAATGACAACAACATGGTACAACTTCAATTCCACAGGTGGTACAACATTTTATTTCCTTGAAGATGTCCAGAAGAAGGTGTATGACGTCGTAAAAGCTACTGCAGCAGCCGGCAATTTGACCGTAAGAGGCCTGAGTCCTGATATCAGCAGTTTTGCGTTGGGATATAGCAATCCGAATTGTCCAGATGGAACGATAATACGTTGGTCAACGTTGACATGTGGTAAATCTTTCTTGTAGAAGCATTCTTCTTTAAATTGTTTTATCTTTAGAAATAAGAGAAAAAGTTTAATGAAAAGGAAAACTAAAGGTTTAGCTCTGGTGTACCCTCTTTGTGTCACTGTTTTTCATAAAATAGTGTGCATTTGTAAACTCCCATTAACAGATGTTTTCTATTTGAAAGTTCCATGCTCGGCTGGTACATTTTTGGATACATCAGATCCTATGAAGCCTGCTTGCAAAGACTGTCCAGTCGGGACTTATAAAGAAATTCCAGAGGATCTCGCCTGTATTCCCTGCCCAACAGGAACAATCACTGAAGCCACTGGAGCAATGAATATCACAAGCTGTCTGAGTATGACTTAATCTCCTTTCGCGATTTTTAAAAATAAAGATAAAGAAATCAACATGGGTATATGACAACAAAAATATTGACGCCATATAGTTTCATAATATTTTTATTTTATACGGAAAAGAGTTGGACAGTAGGCTACAAACGTCCTCTTCATTGAACCCACATCTTCTAAATACTAGAGTGTTTCAATTACAAACTTTAATACAAAGACGGAGCACTGACTCGCAATATATTGAACATACATAAATTTGTCTCTTTCAAGAAGAATAACAAGTCAAGGGGCTATTATGTGGTAATCATGGTAGACGTTCACGTTTTATGCGTACGCAGCTTAGAGGCTCAAACATCAGAATCAATTACACAAGATGTTTGTGGTAGATGTTTATCTAAATATTTCAAAAATTCAGATTCATTGCTCTACAGTTTGATGTTTGACATTGCTGTATGGATATATTTTTAAAATCAGTATGATATGAAATATTGGTATTCCTAATTTCAGAGAAGTGTGGGCCAGGCGAATACTCCAAAACTGGATTGGAACCGTGCCATCTTTGTCCAAAATCCTTCTACCAGAATGATGAAATGTCGACTTCGTGTACACCATGTCCACCGGGTAAAACGACGACGTATAGCGGAGCCACAGGCAGTTACAACTGTTCAAGTACTAAACGTTTAACTATTTATCATACACATTGTTTATCGTCAAACAAGACTACCAGGGTGTAACATTTCATTTTCATTTTTTTTATGTTGTGTGTACTTTAACTTCATTAAAAATGTTTCATCATTACCCTTTTATATTTTTTTTCAAATCGCTTGATTTAAGTCCATATTTCACAGATTTTGATGTACGAATTACCGAAGCCATGCAGAAAATAAGCTTTGATCCTCCTGGAACTGATCAAACAACATTGTGCGTTTCTTCCTGGGTTTCTGCACCAAAGGCCATGGCGAATATTTCCATTTTTTATTCGGAGTCCTCATCCATGATCTTTGGTGTATTCTATAAGGATTCTTTAATTGTCTATATCAACAGGTAATTAACATGTTTGTCAAAATCATACAAAAGTCATTATACTTACATCGCTTGAAATGGAACACTGTCAACGGCAAGGGAAACAATCAATTTAAAAAGCCAAGAAATTTAATCGGGGTGCAACGTTTACAGTTCCCATGGATAATGAAGGTTGTCTTTGTGTATTTGCAGTCATTCAATGTCCACTGGTGTCATTCTACCAACAGAGACATGGTCACATATAGCACTACAGCTGGATTCCAATAGTCAAATTATGTCAGTTTTTCTTAATGGTATAAAGGTCTATTCTGCTTCAGTGGCCAGTGCAGTACCTTCAGGATCGTCCTTAATAACCTCAACTTCATCATTGTCCATATCACTAAATGAAGCATCTATTTCTGGTAATTTCATGTTGGTTGGGTTGTTTTGTTTTGTTTCGTTGAATATACCTGGTATAACTGTTTTTCATTTTACAAATTACGAATAATCGTAGTTTGAATTGTCCAACAAATGGCGATTTTTTTATCATTGCTCATTAACAGGATATGTCCTTTCTGGATATCAAGTGGAGTTCTCAGTTTTATCAGATGCAGACATAACCTCCATTTCTAGCATGTGTCACACCACCAGACAAAGCGCCTTTATTTCAATGAAAACATTTGCCAATATGTCACAAGTTCAACCATCTACAACTTTCCTTTCTCCGAGCATTTGCGACAGTGAGTTATTGTAGATCACTCTTGCTTCTTAAAAACCGTGATAAATGATAAACAGCCATTGAGTTCATCCTGTATTATTGCAGATATAAATCAGTGTGATTCCAATCCATGCAACGGACACCTTTGTATAGACAAAGTCAACGCATTTAAATGTCAGTGTAAAAATGGATACTATGGCGACACATGTCAGAATCCTCCTGACTACTGCAAAGACAGTCCTTGTAAGAATGGTGCCACGTGCTCCAACTCAGGAAATAACTTCACGTGTTCTTGCCCAAGAGGATATAAAGGGAACCAGTGTCAAATTCAAATAGGTAATTCTCCATCTCTGTACTGTTGAAATCGAAAAACATTAGAAATGGATGAACTTGAACATTGCTACAGATGTACATCCAGTGTGTTTAGTTTCTTTAATAAATTAGCTAATTTTGTTTTAAGTGGATGGCGGGTGGAGTGCGTGGAGCTCATATTCTGAATGTTCAGCTTCTTGTGGAGTTGGAGTGAAATCTCGATCCCGACAGTGCAATAGCCCTGTGCCTGATCCCGACGGTACGCCTTGTGATCCAGCTGGTACCACTGAAACGGTCTCCTGTAATACAGATACTTGTCCCAGTAAGTGAATACACATCTATGGGATCTGAAATGAAGTAAACATATTCCAATTCTTAATTTTCGTTAAATCATTTGTTAATGAGATTTCTTTTTGTTTAAAACAAACGTAATTTTCCAGCAAATGAAATTTTGATTTGAATTTCAAAGGTTGTCCCCCTCTGAGGAGGGGATTTGGAAGCAAAGCTAATTGCACTACCTACACTGACGGCCATCAAGTTTGCATCATATCTTGCCGCTCAGGGTATAGTTTCCCTCCTTCTAACCAGCCTCTTCCAGTGTATGTATGTGGCCCAAACACGTCCTATACCTGGAATGGGGCGCCGCCAGCATGTGGACGTAAGAGAATCTAAATCTACAACGAAATCTAAATATATTTTGTTTATGACAAATGTTTATATTGAGGATTGAAACTCTAGTAATGAACGGACTATTTCCTTTATACAGGTGCAAATTCGCCAAGCAGGATCTCAATGGTTTCTTACGTTACATACAGTCCCGACATACTGTGTGCTGATGCCACGACTGCTGCTTCCAAAATAAAGGCGAACTTGGAGTCATCTTTACCATGCTCCCTCAATGCATCCTGTTCAGTTGATGTAACAACACCAGGTTAGATAAAATGTATATTTACCTTTCAAAGTTGCATAAACACCGTAGTTACAAAAACAGTTCATTCTTGAAATTGTACTTACAAAACAAGAGCAACTATCTAAGAAAACAAAACAAATTAGGATGAATTTCCACCTTAATAATCTCTAGGTTGCTCTACCTCGGGACGCCGCCGAAGGTCTACTCTGTCACAAACCATCACTCTAACCCAGACGTTTACTTCAGGCGATAATTTAAATCTTGAAGCATTTGAAGATTCTGGAAATGGTGAGCATTTGTTTATAGTGTTTTTATTTTAAAAAAAACATTTTGTTCTTCAATGTAACCGCTTTCTTTCTCTTCATTCCGTCCCATAGGTATCCGGGTTAGAATAGGTCTTCAGTACCCCTTGCTTGTCGTAAGAGGCGACTAAATTGGGCGGTCCTTCAGATGAGACCGCAAAAACCGAGGCCTCGTGTCACAACAGGTGTGGCACGATAAAAGATCCCTACTTGCTCAAAGGCCGTAAGCGCCGAGCATAAGCTAAAATGTTACAGCCCTTCACCGACTATGGTGACACCTCCATACGAGTGAAAAATTCTCAAGCGGAACGTTAACCAGTATTCATTCAATCAAACATTCTCTTCATTCCAGTGAGTCAACCTCTGTACGATTTGTTAATGGGCATCTCTGCACTAGAGGCTTCAGCAGTGCAGATTAATAGTTCACACAGTGTCTTGCAGTTTGATATCAATGGTGTTCAGTACACATCAACGGCTGTGACAACAAGCTCTGACGTAGAGTGTCCAAGTGGTCAAGGAAGAAGCGAAGCACTTTGCAGTAAGTTGTTGTCCTGAAATCAAGTGACGAAAGGTATTATGATCTCAGGATTCAATGATTACATATATTTTATATATATATATATATATATATATATATATTGTATATATATTTGTGTTTTAATAATGTAAAGGAAAGGCGTTATAATACAAAGCGGAAGCATGATAACATTTTTGTGTTTTTCTTTTACATTATAACGCCTTTGATTCGCATTATTACGCCTTTAGGAATATTTAAAGTTGTATGGTTCGAATTTTGAAAAAACTTTCCACCTTGTAAATCCACTGTTAACACATCGCATGTACGTATTTGTGAGGCTGTATGAAATTTCATACATTATTTCACTTGGTTTAGCCAGAATTTACAGTTTAGCCGTCACTCGGCCATTTCAAGTAACAATCACGTGACCAGTTCAGACTTTCAGATCATCGGTAGTTCTATGTGTAAAGCTGTGTATTTTGTTACAACAGTACTTTTACATAAGTTTAAGAGAAATAAAATTGTGAAATACCTCTTAGTAATTCGTTGTTTTACGCTCTTTCAGTTAAAATTAAAGTTAGACAGTTGACGCTCATGGGTCTATTTACAGACGCCTAACATTTATGCATACTCACTATATTTACGTTTAAGATAACCTCACTGTTTTCTTTTACATGCAAATGTTTTCAAGCATGTAATTAAGGGAAAGTTAATAGCTTTAAAAACTAATTAATCTGCTTTAATGTAATTCTGTACAAAAATGATTCTTGAACGTCGGATCATACAGCTTTAACATTGTAGAATTATATTTTGAGACTCTTTCATCGCCAACTTTTAGGGCGTTTCAGGTTTTGAACAACTGCTATGAGTCCATCATCCCTACTGTCCGAAGCCTTTCTATATTCTTTATAAGCGAGCGTCTTACACCGAACAAGTGAAGTCTGTCCAAAACATTTATTAACTTATTTTGTGACTTTAGGATCAATTGTCTATTGTTGCTCGCACAATTTGAATCACTGTTACGGGGAATGAGTCTCATCATACATCTGTACAACTTCTACCGCTTTCTGATTTGAGGTAGCTTTATTGAATAAACAAAAACAGGTTGATGACGTCATAACATCATGACGGCGTGAACGTTTACTCTTAATCACTCCAAGCATAACAAAATGACAAGCTTAACAGTTTAAATGATGTAAAAATGAAATGGGTACGATGATTGATGACAATTTTACTGAAGGTTAAAATAGTATAAGATGCTTTAGATCACCTGTATAGGTATAGGTATATGTCTGTGGTCTGCTTTCAGTTGATTGTCCGGCGGGTACCTACTCACAGTCAGGTGGTTGTGTATTGTGTACAGTCGGATTCTATCAAGATGAACTTGGAAAGTCCTCCTGCAAATCGTGTCCCAGCGGGCTAACTACAAAATACCAAGGAAGTCAGGATGTGCTGGATTGCTCGGGTTAGTTAACATATAAATGTTTGTACAAATCTAGCAAGATTCTGTTTTATATAGCAGATTCCAGATTCCGCGATTCCTTATGAAATTTAAAAGAATTAGGGCAAATTTTAGATGCTTATCGTTGAACGAGAGGAAGTAATGTTGGACCCTTTTGCACTCGAAGTTTAATGTGCGGAGTTTTCACAATTCATATTGTTACATTCAACACAATTGAAACATGATATTATTTATGAACAAACGTAGAAAAGGGGAAAGTTACTCACAGGATTTTCGTATGTCCAAAAGAAATATTTAATCCTTTTAATTTTCTTTACACTTTTTATGCAGACCTTAGATATAATCAAAAATTTCTGCTTTGCATATTTTCACCCAGTTCATTAAGTGAAAAGGTGACGATAATGAACAGTGATAAAACTCATAACTCCTATAAAGAATAAAATACTTAAGAGTAGGGCAATTACGGACCCTAGACATACCAGAGGTGGGATCAGGTGTCTAGGAGGAGTAGGCATACCCTATAGATAGGTCTCACCCATCATAA
The DNA here is from genome assembly GCF_947568905.1 of Ostrea edulis. Taxonomy (NCBI): domain Eukaryota; kingdom Metazoa; phylum Mollusca; class Bivalvia; order Ostreida; family Ostreidae; genus Ostrea; species Ostrea edulis. Next base: position 23,224,969 of record NC_079168.1, read on the forward strand.
GCCCTATATCCTGATCGGGTAAACGGCGTAATCCGTAGTCAAAACCAGTGTGCAAAGAACGGTCTCAATTATCATGAAACATATTAGCATCTGGTACATCAAAATTGGTACCGTATAAGTTTTACATCAGATAGCATTTTACTCCATGATAGTTTGCATTGATTTTGTTGGTAAAGATTTACATTGCAAAGGGAAAAATCACTTGCATTATTTTCAGACATGTTCCTATTCATTCAAATATCATGTTATGAGATTGATCACTGTTCGTTATCTTCACCTTACATGTGATAATTGTGCGCAAATCATACGAAAACTCGCACATTCAAATTAACATCATGATTTGGTTTACCAGGTAAATTAGTTTGGAAGGTCCTTAATTAAAAAGCATTGGGTTCATTGCAGGGGTGTTTTTTCAACGGAGACCTTCAAATATATTTTTTATGTTGATGACAATACTGACTCCTTGAATATCCTTTTTTCACTAATACGATAAAAATAACTAAATCATATGGTATATATATCAGTATTTTGCCTGTGCTAATTATAGGAATATTAGTTCATAACTTTTGCAATTTTTTTCTTTTTTCTTTCAAATAACCCTCTGTTAAGACTTCAAAATACAGTGAAGACAGCATTTCGCAAATCCTAGGGTCATTATAATAATCTAATATGCAAATACATTGTACTGCATGTCTTTGAGTGGAATGCTATCTGACGTTTTTCATACCAATTGTGAAGCATTTCTTTATAAATTGTTATGTTTACTTCGGATTATTCTGTTACTTTATCAAGATAAGAAGCTTACGGCGGGTGTAACAGGTCAACAGAGGGTGCTTTCTCCTCCTACACACCCGATCCCACCCCCTGGGTTCCATGTTTGCCCTACTCTCAATTTCGTATTCTTTATGACATTGATCGCTGTTGGATGTTCATTATCTTCACTTTTACAAATACATGTATATTCCGATTTTGAAAAACCCTTTTTGGGGTCACAGAAAGAATGTACACTATAACGGTGAAGCGGTGTTTTATTCCTTAGATTTTAGAAGATACGTATAATTTAATTTTACAAGAAAATTTCTGTAATAATCTAACTTGTATTATAACGAAATTTAAACATATTACATTGCCCAATTATGTATAATAAAAGTGGAATGAAAAACCAGATATATGTATACATGTACATGTATATTTGGTTTTTTGCCCCGCAAATAGAAGTTACAAACTACGTTTGAAAAGAATATGTACCTGTGCGTGTCATCAAAAACTTTTTTGTTTCAATCAGAAAATAGTACCTTCTTAACAACGACATCTTCGGCAATAGCCTCTTCAGCTGCAACCTCTTCAAACTCTACTTCCACAACTTCGCCCGTAACACCGACGCTACCAACAACTGTTACGTCACTCTCTAGCACTGAAGATTCCTCACATGAAAGTTCAAAAAAAGAAAAAGGTATGTCTGCTGTCATTGTTTATGTATTCAATTATTTGTATGGTCATTTCCATCATCTTGTATTCTACATTTACAAGTCGCAATAGTTCAGTGATTACAGTGTATAAAATGAAAAAATAGTTAATGGTTGCTACTTCGCCAAATGTTCGATATTTTAAGTGAAAAATTATTGTGGGTTTAAGAATGAGGTTTCTTTATCATGCCAAGGTTTACCAGGACACAGGACCTCCATTTTTAAATTGATATCCGAAATTCTTTTGACTTTAGTTTCTAAGGCGGTACGCTTTACATACTATCTATGTAAAGCGTTGTAGCTATGATGCTGTGCAGTGACGGGGAATCGAACCTGGGAGCTTGCGGGTTGGGTAGCAAATGCCGTAACCACTAACATACTCGTATAATTTAGAATCAGTTTTGTTCAAACCATGGTCTTCGGTTTGAAGTTGTTCAAAAATCTTCTCAACAAAAGCAAAGTAGCAGCCTTTCAAGATTAAACCTTTCAAGATTAAAACTTGTTGTGCCTTCACTCATGGGGAAAAGGTTTGGATACCAACAATTCTACACTGCATATATAATGCTTGTAATTTGACAATGAGTACCCTACTCATTGTCAAATTACAAGCATTATATATGCAGTGTAGAATTGTTGGTATCCAAACCTTTTCCCCATGAGTGAAGGCACAACAAGTTTTAATCTTGAAAGGTTTTTTTTTAAAGAGAACTGCAATACCACATCACTATACAAATATCCTCGTGTAATATCAAATCTAACCCCTACCAGCACTTGACCACTGAATTGTTCATGCAAATGTATACAGGTAATAAAAAAACAAAGATCAGAGCTATGTGTCCATTAGTCTCTCGTTAAAGTTTATTTCCATTTCTGATCAGCAGTGTATATGCATGACATTATTCTGTATTTTCAGATAAAGATGGCGTTTTACTTATAGCATGTGTGATTGTAGCCGTAGCTGTGCTTATCACAATCCTGTCGATCATCAGCATTCTTACATTTAAACATCTGAAAAGGTGAGGTCTACTGGATATTGTCAAGTACAAACTTTCATCACTACCATGATGTAAATTCCGTGACTGTAATATGAACATCTTGCAGTATAACGATACATGTCTTCATAATTCGAACAGCTCAGTAAATTACAAAACTTCAAGTGAACGAACAAGCTCCTCCAGGAGTTGTAAAAGAATTCAAATTACTCTTAATCGAGATATCTGCATGCTGTAAAATAATTTTTCTATTAAACCTCTTTCACAGGATTCGTTTTCACCGTGAGTCGAGTACAATGAAGGGAAGCTGGGCCAGCCTCAGTATGGTAAAACCACAGGAAGTGTGCAGGGCGCCCCCTACATCACATATTTACCACGGCATGCCTGTTAAAACGAAGTTTCATCCATTGACAGTGGAAACGTTTTGACCCCACCCACAAAGATTCATGGCTGTGAACTCAAACCTTCGTATTACAGCCATAGTATATGTGTGTCATTAATGTTAATTTATGATGAATGGTTCGGTCAACTAGAAGTGATTGAATGTCTTTGCGAGTATACTCGGCGATATAGTGAATTATAAAATATATGGATATCAATTAATGCAATTCAGTTGTATAGTATATTTTGCAATAACATAATGTTATGACAGACAATGATAAACTAGTATAACAGAAAAAGCAGTCAATATCAAATTGAAATATTTTGTGTTTATGTTCACTTTTTAGCCGAGTTGCGTAGCAAATCTCTGCTTTTAAATTGACGAAGGATGGGCGTCCAGTCGGGCGAGCGTCTGGGTGGGCGGCGTCCACAATTAGCTTGTCCGGTCTCTAACTGTCATACTTTTTGGTGCATCTTTGTCAGATTTACATAACATAATCACATCCAAAAGAGGAAGGTTCCTATTTATTTTGAGGTCCAAAGGTCAAGGTCTCTTGGTCACTAAATGCCATAGATTTGAGCTTGTCCAGTCTCTAACTTTCATACTACTAGGGGCATCTTTGTGAAACTTATATAACATGGTCACATCTAAAGGAGGAAGGTTCCTATTTATTTTGAGGTTAAAGGTTAAGGTCACTTTGTCACTAATGCCATAGATTTGAGCTTGTCCGATCTCTAACTTTCATACTACTTGGTGCGTCTTTGTCAGACTTGCATATTTTGATCACATCCAAAAGAGGAAGGTTCCTATTTATTTTGAGGTCAAAAGGTCAATGTCTCTTTTTCACAATATACTGTAGATTTGAGCTTGTTTCTAACTTTTATACATGTACTTGTTGGTGCATGTTTATCAGAATCCTGATGACATTCAAGATTCATGTTGCTTTTGAAATCGAAAGGCCAAAGGTCAAGGTCATTATCACACTAAATACCTATTGCGGCCATTCAAAGCTTCATACTTATAAACTATATTAAATACGTGCATGTTTTTACTTCGTGAATGCAAGTGTGAATAATTTTCCAAACTGTAACTCGGCCATACGCATCTTTGATGCGTTTTAGCAATTTTTACAAAAATATGCTAATAAAAATTAGTGAGATTGTTCGTCGTTTTTATTTTGATTTTGTGCAGGGAATATTGCTTCAAGGGTTTTAGATTCAGTGTACTTCTTTGGGATATGTTATACCTTTCGGTAGTATCACTAGTCTTAAACACAATTTTCCTTGATGATTTACATATTGCATCAACAAGAAAAAGTAGATACTTCAGAATCGATGTGATAGCACAATGGAAGATTCTCGAGTTGATATTGAATCTTCAGTACCTTAAGATGCTTGTATATTAATGATGACAAATTATCATCCTGCTGGTCTTCAGAAGATTTTTATAAAATATTTCCACATATATTGCCATGTAAATATTTGATGATTTAAAGAACTTAAAACTGAAATCTGCACAACCTCAGACTTCTTGCATATTGATATGAATAATCATGACCCTGTTGGTCTTGAGAGGATGATTTTTAAAGATTCTTCCCTGTAAATTTCCATTAAAAAACTTTATTTCCCTACTATGGCGCCACCCTACACCCCAAGCCTAGAGCCATAATTTGAACAAAATTGAATTTACACTACCTAAGGCTACTTGTATATTGATACGATTAACCATGACCCTGTTGTTCTTGAGTAGGAGATTTTTTTAAAGATATTTCTATACAATGTACAATGTATATCCTAAAACAAAACTAAAATTCCATATTGTAGCTACACTCTACTTTTTGGGGGCCTTCATGCTTGCATGCAAGGTGAAGATAACGAACAGTGATCAATCTCATATCAATTTCTAATTGTGGTACTGTTGCTCTTGGGGAGAAAAGATTTTTTTTTTAAAGTTTTTACCTTTATTTCCATAAAAACTTATCACATTGAGACTCCACCTTACCCCATGGTGTCGTGATTTGAAAGACTTGAATCTACACTACATTGAAATGCCTGCAATATGACTGATCATGACCAGTGATTCTTAAAACACTGTAACACATGTAAAACTTTGATCCCCTGTTTTAGTCCCACGATAAGCTTTTATCTGGGAAGCTTTCATGTTAGTTTTGTCTTTCCTTGACCAGTAGTTGTTGAGAAGAAGATTTTTAAAAGTTGACACTATATTTTCACTATTTCTTAATTATCTTTCCTTTGAAATGGGTTTGACTTTTTATTTAAATATATATGAATATAGAAACTGGTGGGACTTTATATCAGAGACATGTCTTGAATTTATCACTCATCAGAAGGGAAACTAATGACCTTGTGGCTGTTCATTTTTATTCCGATTTTCACAACATGCATAATTATAGCATATTAGGCATTGAAAAACTGTATAGGAATGATATTTACCGGAAATATAGAGAAATCTATGGAAGAAAAAGCTTAATACAAATGTACCAGTTGGCATAAACAAAAGGGAACATCACTGTCTATAAACTATCTTAATGAACATTTTTGCGTGTATGTATATGTGTATTATCTATTTAAATTTTTAAAAAATTATGTTTATTAACATGAAGTAAAAATATTAACAGTTTAGTTTCGGCTTAAACAGTTTTATGAAATAGTTTTCCTTGGCTTTGCGTAATTGTTCATTTTCCTCTTTTACTTTGTAAAATGGGAAAATATAAAATCTGCCTTCCCCGCACGAATCAAAATGTCCGCTACACGGTGTGTTTCTTATTGTAGGATCTCTGATCTGTTGTTTATGTACACGAACACGGTCAGCCAATCTGGTTCCTGTTTGTCCTATATAGTTTTCTCCACATGTAGGGCACGTCATACAATAAAGTAGATTTTTAGATTTACACGTCATAGTTGAATTTCCTTTGAAATTCAGTCCGTTTTTGAAAGTTATGGAGTGGTCGGTTTTTATAAATTGGCAAGTGCCGCATCGTGGATCCTCGCATTTGAAGACTGCTGGTTTTTCGGGGTTTGATGTAAATTTGACTTTAGTGAGCATGTTTTTCAAATTTGGTGGTTGACGTCTGCTGTGGAGTATATCCGTGGGCTGAATGAGGTCATTTAATGTTTCTGATTGTTGAAGAATAGGGAATAACTGCTTGGCAACATGTTATCAATGTACTGCAACAAAGATACAAAATGAAAGTTTAGCACAAGTCACGATGGCCTATCGAGCTTCCATTCACTCCAGTACAGATATTTCACCAAACACGATGATGCTGGGTCGAAACCTTACAATGCCAAATGAAGCCATTATCCATATGCCAAAGCAATCCAATGAGAATGATATATCGGATCAAGATGAATGTGTCCTAAAGGGGGGGGGGGGTAGTTGACGAGGGTACACAAAATATCAACAACAAAAAACATCTAAAGCAAAATGCAGATTATCAAAGAAGTACTATGACACGAAAGCTCGAGCACGAAACTTTGAAGAAGGACGGGCATTTCGGCTCTTTGATGCATCTAAGAAAAATGGTCTGTGTAGTTAACTTAACTGCAAGTGGAAGGATCTTACGTAATAACGAAGAAAAAATATGATGCAACAGTTTTAGTCAATCGATCTGAAAAACAAAGAAGAAAAGTCTAACATATTAACAGATTACTTCCATACAAGGGCAGAAATCCACCAAAATGGTTCAGCAAATCACACATACATAAAATCTACATCACGTAACCAAGGAAAGGTGCATGATGCAGATAGTAGTTTTATTATCTTTCCCTTGAAGCTGATGATGGGAGGTGACCGGTGTGTACAGTATATGGACCTTTCCCTTGGGTATAAGGAGGTGACGAAGTGCGCAATCTAGGACTCTTGCCCAAGTGGCATATGGAGGGATGGACGAGTACAACCTATGGTCATTTTGGGTTGACACGGAGATGCAAGTGGCCACTACATTTCAAGGATGCAACCATCGTTGTGTTGCTGAGTCTGTGGAAGGGTCTACCAGTTGTGGTAGTGGTAACTACTTGATAGGTGAAATGATGTCACCTGGAACGCAGCCCTGGGAAGGTTGTTGATGAAATGTCGGTTTTTGTGTGTGTATCTGAATCAGCCCTGATCCTATAGAGTGTTTTTCTATTATTTTTTTTAGATCAAATGTTGTCAATAAATAATCCTTGAAAATATTGATGTTGTTGTTTGTATATAGGCCTTTCCGAAAACATGAGTTATCTCTCTTTGTATTCTTACATTTAGTGTGAATATGACAACTTCCGGGTAGTAACACAGTCAGACTGCGCATATATTATATATATAGTTATATTAGTATGGGCGCTGTTCAAAATCGAGAACAGATGCAATCATTTGTACGAGAGAGTAAGAAAATGTTAATGGAAAAAAAAAAGAATTTCTTGATCGAGTCGGGAGTGATTTTCGGGGGGAGGGGGGATTTTAAAAATTAAATTGGAAATCACCCAGACATTCATTTGTTTACATATGTCTCCAATAACGACTGACATAATTATTTTGTAGGCAATTTTTTTTATTACAGATATTTAAAACGTCGAGTGTCTGTGGTGAGAAGATCTTGCATACATGTAAAATGCCCCCCCCCCCCTCTTTTCAAAATAAAAAAATCAATTAAATTAGGAAATCAACGCTTTCATTGTTTTATCAGGGCTAAATTTATTCCACCACCACCAATCGACTCTTTCAAAAATAAACCAGATTGCAATCATAGGGTAACTTTCTCCAAAGTACCTGGACGTGCAAATCATTTTGTACACTGCAGCATGAAGCTAGGATTGTTAATATCAACTGATATGTTTAAAATGCAGTAAAATAGGTAACTAAATAATATTTTTTATTAATTTTGTTGAATATTCCTAGACTGATATAAATTATTTTTCATAGACCTGTGTGATCCCGGGGGGAGGGGTTATTCTCAAATGTACTCTCTGGGGGATAGGTAAGTTTACCCCCCCCCCCCTAATACAATGCTTTTGACATCTCTGTATCTTCCCTCTTTTATTCGTTTTAGCCCCCTTGAAATCTACTTGATTATGTATAGGCACGTATCGTGTCATAAAAGAAATTGCAATGACAGATTTAGATACCCCCTTTAGCCACAAATTTACAAAATAATTTGAGTAAAACTCCAAATATTTTACTCAAAATGGCTCTATTTACAGGTACATACTCTTGTCGACTATAAATTCAGGGTGTTCAATTATACGTTATTTTATTTTCAAAGCATTACATGTCTAAATGTCAGTTTAAAGATGATTTGTGACGACGAATTTCTTTATGGTTATACTTGTATTTGAAACTGTATAAAATTTGTGGGCAGACAGCTGGAAATCTGTCAGTGGCCGGCCTCTGTTTCATTTACAAGTAGGCCTACAGGCTGGGTTAAATTTTACTCACCAATCGAAGGAGATGAACATTTTCAGAATCCAGATGTGTCAGTCCGACATACCTAGACGTACATCGTGACAGAACTTTCATCACTGAATGTACATGTACTACATTGATATTGAACAAGTAGCTTCTGATATTTTATTATAAATCTGACTGTGTTAAAACACGGGCTAAAGATCCTGAGGAAATGTATGCAATATATGATATATACTAATTTCAGTTAAAAAACACGTGAAATCCTGGAGGGGAAGGGGGTTAGTTAGAATAATCTTACTGCGTCTCGAGACAGGCCCGTCGTAGGAAATTACATCAGTTTAACGATAGAACATCCTATCGGAGAGGGGGGTGTCCTCCTCTACTTACAACATTAATTTTCTATTATTTTTACAGGCAAAGTTGGTTATTTTCACGTGTATGAAGTAAACCTATGCATTGAGATCTTTTATTAATGTTAACATATTTGTTGGCGTGATTACTGTAAAATTATACAGCAATATATATGCGGCCTTCTGCACTGTTGATAATGACGCTTCTCGAATTATACTACCCGGAAGTCTTAACCTACTGTTACGCAAGCGTACAACGTTCCGGATCAAGGAAAGATAACTCATGTTTTTGGATTGGCCTATACCATGAGCACTTTTGTTTGTTGCCTTAATATGCATCCCAGTAGTATTTTAGTTCAATTCCGGGGGGAAACCATCCCTCATAACTTATAAGTACTTACCTGCCATGATACGTCAAACACACAAGATTGTCTCTGCCAAATCCTTATTACATGTATCACATTTTAGGATGTCCTTCATCTGCCATCTCCAAGTGGATGGGAAGCCATGCAATTTGAAGTTTGAAAGTAAGTCGAAATTAAAGAATTTTTCCCAATCAATAGCATTAAAACCTATGACTTTTCAACACTATACACGACCATTCCTCACGATAAATTAAAGACTAGACGTTTTGACATCATAGACAGTTGCTTCTTCAACAAAAACGGAAAACGGAAATATTCATATCTAGTGATCAGTCATTCAAAAACTTACTTTGTTAAACACCACTCTGATTCCACGCACAAGTACTCTGAAGTTGAAATAAAAAGTATGCTAGAGTTCCTCATTGACAATATCTTCGTGGTCTTTGGTGATCAGGTCTTCCAACAGTCTGTTGGAATTCCCATGGGCACGAATTGTGTTCCTTTGTTAGCAGACCTGTTTTTATATTCATATGAAGCAGAATTTATTCAAAAACTTCTACGTGAGAAGAAAAAATCTCTCGCTGTGACCTTCAATTCGACATTTAGATATATCGATGACGTTTTGTCTATTAACAATGATAGCTTTCATTCATTGTCGATTTGATATATCCGTGTGAGCTCGAAATAAAGGACACCACAAAGTCGTCCACTTCTGCTTCATACTTAGATATTTTATTGAAAGTAGACATTAACGGCAAACTGACAACTCAACTGTATGACAAACGGGATGATTTCAGCTTCTCCATCGTCAACTTCCCACATTTATGTAGCTATATTCCATTATCACCTGCATATGGTGTTTATATATCTCAACTGATTCGATATGCAAGAGCTTGTTCTGGGTATAGTCAATTTTTAAATCGAGGTAAACTACTGACAAACAAGTTGATGGTTAGGGGATTTCAACAGTCTCGATTGAAGTCAGCATTTCGCAAATTCTATGGTCGTTATAACGATCTAGTTCGTCAATACAACCTCGCATTGGGTCAAATGCTGTCTGACGTGTTTCATACCGATTGTTAAGCCGTTCTTGGCACACTGATTTTGACTGCGGATAACTCTGTTTACCTGATCAGGATATGGGGCTCAGGGCGGTTGTGACCGGTCAACAGAGGATGCTTACTCCTCCTAGGCACCTGATCCCACCTCTGGTGTGTCCAAGGGTCCGTGTTTGCCCAACTATCTATTTTGTATTGCTTGTAGGAGTTATGAGATTGATCACTGTTCGTTATCTTCACCTTGCATCTAACACCAGCCCCCACAGAGTCCTGTAAGTGGTGTGCCCTTTGACAAGAAGGAGATAAATTTCAATCGTGCAGCAGATCTAAAGAACCATGTTCTGAAGAAACATGAGGATGCCACCTTCGTTGTTATCATACCACAGGATGAACTACTGTCCGGGAACAACTGCTTCTGGATTTCATACCACCCTGCGCACCACAAGGCTCTCATGGACCCGGCAGACAAGGCCTCCAGAGCATCCAATCAGATACGAGCTCTTTTTGACTGGACGAGGAAGATTTCCTTTATACCCAGAAAGACGAGCCAAATGTGGCTGGAGGGATGGGAGCTTCCTCCGACAGGTTTTTAACAAAATGAGGAATATAACCCTTCTTCACCAGGCCTGCTTAAGTTGACTACATTTCCCTGGTCCCTTCTGCAATCACCGCTTCTTTTTTGTTTTTTTAGCAACGACACTACCTTCTTCCGGGTCGAGCTAGAAGACTGCGTACTCTTTGACTCAAGGAGCATATCTAGTTTGTTTGTCCAGGACGATGGCTGTCCAAAAGCCAGTGGTGACCCAACCTGATGTCGCCTACAAAACACAAGACTTGTTAAACATATGACCCACCTTGCCTCATCCCTTGGGATAGCTCCACAACTCATTAAGAAGGTTTCTCCCGCTCTGCAGCCTACTCCCAGAACTTCCATGGAACCGGAAATAGAACTCTTTGCCGAATCAGATCTTGAATCTCCTGTACTTACTGGCCGACATAACGTGGAGAAGATGCGATCTCCGGAATTCAGGGAACCAGTCAAGAAAAAGTCTTGTCTTCTTGATATGGATGAGCTCTTTTCGTATCAGCCTTCTCCCATCAAGCCCTTCTCAAATCCAAACAAAAAACTGATATCTGTTGCTGTGACTGTAAATCCCAGTCGTGTTGCTCCGATCTCTAAGTCTGTTCCTGTTACAGATACATCGCTTCTCTCTCCACTATGGATTCGACCCAAGTAGCTGCTTTTCCAACTCCTGTAGCTTCCTTGGTCGCCACACCAGAGTATCACCCTGCAACGTTACCCACACCTACCTCCACCCAGTGCCAGATCTCTACATTGGGTCCACTTGCACTTCGGGCAAGGAACCTCCTGGCTAAAGGATGTATGCCCCTTCTGCCCCTGCCAGAAGACAATAGCAGGTGACATTCAGGAGTGGAGATATCACCATAGTGTTGCCACCTAAAGAATTATACAGTACGACCATGGAGCAAAAGCTACCGGAGTTGGAATTTACAGCAATGACTTTGAGAAGTACACCTGGTGGAGAAGGAAGCGTGAACCGTGCCAGTCTTTTAGACGAATTCAACTTCTGGCAATTCCCGGTACATCTGTTCTTTCGCCGCGGAAGGTGAGCAGTCCTGGCCTGATTGATTTTGTCTTGTTTAACGTCCCTCTCGAGAATTTTTCACTCATATGGAGTCGTCACCAAGACCGGTGAAGGGCTTCAAATTTAGGCCTATGATCAGCGCTTACGGCCATTGAGTAGTGAGGGTTCTTTAGCGTGCCACACCTACTGTGATACGCGACATCCGTTTCCAAGGTCATCTCCGAGGACCCGTGACAGACACACCTGATGTCGAGCGTTTGGCGATGAGACTGTCACTACCTGTTTTAACGACTTAAGTCTGTCGCGGCCAGGATTTGAACCACGACCTTCCGCATGATGGGCGAACGATCTACCTCTAGACCACCACGGCGGTGAAAGTGCGTGTGTACTTGTACCAGACCATTAGGTACATTGCTGTTGGAAGATCTACCGACGCACAAGATGAGGATACCATAATTTTTTCGAATATGGGAGCTGTAAGAGGAACATACGGCGGGGTGTTATTATTGCAGCTATTGATGCAGCTGAGGTACCCCTGCATCTTTCGGAGTACATCCCATAATTAGCTACTATAATCAGGATTCTCTTTTAATCAATTCAGGTGAATTAAGATGCTTGGGTGGAGAAAATGTAAGAGCTGCTAGCGCAAGCTTTCTTTTAGATTTGGGGTGGATTTTACTACCATATGGCTGGTTAAAATGCTGTTTACTTGTATGAGGAAATGCAATGGGGTAATAATTTGTGATGGGTTGTGGGTGGATTTCATTCAATTGTTTTGATGATTAATTTCATGCACGAGTGTATATGTAAACGGTGCATGAATTGTTCCATGTGTGAACTGATAGTCACGTGTTTTTTATGCTCGACACATACCTTCTCAATTCATGAAGTTTACTTGCATCTGTACAGCCTTGCTTTACACATACCGTTGCTTTTATTAGTTGTAAAAGCACAGATTCACTTGGGTCACTGGAACTTGTTTATATCCCGCGGCCATTCTTTTGCCAAGTAGATGTAATTTGACAGTTTTGTATTTTTGCTATAGTATAATTTAGTTGATGAATAGTTACAGCCTCATTCGTGATGCAAAAGTTGTTATTGATGCTGTTTTATCATTAGTTACAAAAATTTGCCAGGAACTAGTTTTGTCACACTTGCCAAATTTCACGTGCCAGACATCGTCCGCTGTATGTTACATTGTTTACGCACGAGAAATACATGTTTTGATACTTTACAGCGAGCTCAAATGTCCATTGTAATCCTGAGTGAATAATCCTTTGTGTATTTGTTGAATCACATATTTATCGTATACTGTACGTCGTACAAAAGTGTACGATAGTTTTGTTTGACATTACGGCAGAACTGTTGTGCTGTACATGCATGTACGACGCCGTACTTTGTGGTAATTGGTTGAACGTCACCGTACAGCTATTCTATTGGTTATCCCTTGTCATGTGACACTTACGGAAAAGCTATTTAAACGCGAGAGCTAGCTAATAGCGGCAGATAATTTGTTACTTGCACAGCGCCAAAATTTGAAATCAATATTTACTGAGCTACTTTTGCCAAACATAATAGGTGAGAAAATGTAAAAACAATTATCTCCCAACTCACGGGACACCTGCTATCATTGTATCAAACATTTTACCTATTCTATAGCCTATATAATGATATCCATATCCCCAGCATTACTGTCCGGTAGACATCACCAACTCGATATTGTGTTAAATGCATATGAAATATTACTGATGATGTGCCATGCAATGAATTACTCTTATGATAAGGAAGATTTCTCTTTTCCTTACACCACCCGTATCACAGAGCCTCAATATATCAGGAATTGATTTGCAACTACATGTGCAACGATTTTACTAAATATTTTGAGCTCCCCATGTATGAAACGGCCATCGATATCTGTGGGGAGCTTACAATATTTCTCAACCTTCCTGTACTAACCATGAACATACCAGAGCATCCACAGCAAAGCATCAATGGTACATGCGTATTAATAATTAATTTTTTCCAACCTACCGAGGTTAATGAATCTATAATGGCGTTGTATAATAACTTATGTATCGAGAAAGGAATAAGTCAATAAGTTCATTCCTCACTATATGGCTCGGCGAGTTTTGACAGAGTTCTTGGACATATCAGACTAAATTCGGTATACTAGATCATTTGCAAAACACTAAAGGATAGTCAAACATCCATGAACAGATACCAGAATTGATGGGAAAATAGCACGTGGTCTGCTTATGAGACAGTCATGTGGTCAGTACTCGGCTCGTTTCGATAAGATGGGCTGTATTTTGATACTATTGTCATTTATATCTCTACAGCGGTAGTTTTTCGTATGCATATTTTAAAGGGTTTTTTTTTTTGGGGGGGGGGGTCCATTTTATTCATTGAATACCATAGTATTGATATCTTTATTAAAATCTAGCATAAAAATTGGAACCTACACGTATATATCCTTTAAATCTTTCAATTTGGCAAAACTTGCTTAGGTGTATTATTTCATATGATAGTATGACTTAATTATATAAAGACTGCAAATATTGTAAGGATTCATCAGAAAGGTTCGTTATGGATAATTCCCTAGTGGTTGGGTTTAGAAGCCCTCTTTATATTACTGGTTCAAGTACTTGTATTACAATTGCATGCATGTTCAACTACATCTCATATCCATTCTCATCATTCCTTTCAGGACATGAACTTGACTGTACTTCATTCAGAGAGAAATGGACAGTAATGATGAAATGCATTATCTACTGAATATCACATTTCAACAAAACAAATTTCAACCAATATTCATTTTACCATGAATTTTAATACTTGTAGGCAGCTATATACTTCCTCTCAATATGCATTTAGTTTACATCCAATGTAATCAAAACAAAATAAAGTTCCTGATCATTTCAAATCCCCTCTCCTACTTGAACCCTGACCTCCTTCCCCCACCGCACTGTAATCTATAACTGTTGTTCATAGCTTTATCCTTTGTCGAACTGTGAATTCAGTTTTCATTCAACATTAGAAGTATTACAAAAGTAAATCCAAAACATTGCAAACATTTAAGGTGCCACCATTTTGGCCCTGCACTAAGGTCCAAACTTCCGCTTTGTGCGTCATGAAAACAGCTTTATGATCTTTTGAAATGTGCATTTAGAATACATTTAACATAGCAGACAAAGATGATTTTTAAACATTAATCAATACCTCAAGCCTAAATCTCTGCCCCAGGAGAATTCCATGTAGTTATTAGAACTTAAAATGTGTGATTGTTAATACAACAGAGGCCAACTGGAGGCTTTTTTGTGGCAGATCTGCTGCATGGTGTGGTAATTCTGCAACAGTAGGTTTTTAAGGCCTTTATCGATGTGGGTGGGTATAATTATGAATATACATCTTAGGGGGACCTTCAACCGATCTCGGAGAGGTGGTTTCTGATTAACTGGACCCACCCGTTTCAGGGGGGTCTGGGTCTAAAGTTAAAATCTAGCTATTTTCAACAAGCTTAAAAAACATATTAGTTATTATTTTTCAACTCAATTTGGTATATGGGTTGACATTCAACAGGCCGACTGCAATAGGTAGGTCACTGGAGTGAATCAGGTGACTTTATAAAACTCTTAGTTAAAAACACGAAGTCTGAAACATCTATATTGAAACTTTATTAATGCAAAGATTTATGTTTAAAATATAAACATAACATTAGAATTGCAATAAATCATGCAGCTTAGTAAAATATTATAGATTTACGACTTTTACCATTAAGATTAATTACCAGGGCCACGAAAAACTTACAACTAAGACCAAAATCTTATTTTGAAATTTCCTTTATTCTTTACATGTATTACATTGTGATTTTAAAATAAATAAGAAAAATGCAGTTATGTAATTATATATTTTTAGAACTATGTAACATTTTTAGTTTTAGTTGTAAATTCTCTTGTAAAACCGTCCTGGCCCTTTATACTGATATACTTCGCTATTCCCATAATTCCAGAGAAAGCAGGCACATATCTTTGTAAATTTGAAAAGCACCTAGACAACATCTGCCATATAAAAACGGTTCCAATAAAATTATCTGCAGAGCAGATTTCCTTTAAATCTGAATACATAACACTTCTGGATATCGACAGTGTGCGACACTACTTGAAAAATTAGTCCAAAAGTAAAACCTAGATCCTGTTCTCCCATTCAAACCTCAAGGCAAAATAATTCTATAGGTACATGTCTATATGTACTTTAAAATGGAAGGGTATTTAAAAATCATACTTTTAAACTTGCAAAACATGAAGGACAGACACGCTAATCCTCTCTAATCTAAAACCATTTCTTTAAATAATATTTAAAACAGATCTGTAAAATTCTCTTAATATGTCTATATACTGGTCCTTTAAGACTTTATCATGGAGGATAGTAATGGCAAAAATGCTTAGTTTTATAATAAATTCAATTGCAGTGCTTTATCAAAACACAAAGCATTCACTTGAATCACAGACAACAGTTCACAACTTTTCTTCTTAGATATGTTTAACATATTACCAGCAACTCCCTGATCTCATTAAAGACTCAGGATTATAAATACCTGAATATAGCATTTAGTTTGTTATATTCTATTTACAAATAGCACTGCATCAATTGCAATTAAGCATCTGTTTTGCTTTTATACTATAATAATTAATCACATTACAAAACTCCTAATTTACACTTTTATCTAAATCTATGACTTACTGTGGGTAAATATAAAATTATATTAATTCTAGATAACTCACTTAAAATATGCAGTCTTCAGAAGTACATTAAATCTAGGCAATATACCTCTTCATATCAAGTTTGACCAGGCTCACATTTATATACAGTCTGCACATCTAAAACAATATATGCACTTATAGATAATAATTATACAAATAAAACATAAACAATACCTGTGTGTAAAAATAAATGTTCAACATTCACAGTGTGAAATCTACATAAAAATGATATGAATGCAACATGAAAGGCTACTGAATGTAAACATACACGTATCATTTTCAAGTCATATGAAAGAATACAATTGTGTTTGAAAATAAAATCATTTTGAAATAAAAATAGATGCAAGTAAACTTAATGCTTTGCATGAGAGGATATCATAAGACACCAGATTTACATAAAACTGCAAATTAAGAACATGGAGTAAAGCTTTAAAAGTGCAATGAGTCCTGTGTAAGTGAAACATTTAGAATGTTTAATGGTATCTGTCAGCTTTGACACTGGCTTCTCTGTTGAAAGGACCAATTTCAATCCCCATATAATTCAATTTTGTTATTTTCCTGAATAATGGAAGTAACACAGTTTTAAGCTAGCCCTATAATTTCACTTCAAATGTTTTCTGTGTACCTCTGCCACTGTTAAATGGGTTGCTGCGATTCGATGCAGTCTGTCTGTTTGTAGATTTTTCTGCCCATGCAACATCAAAAGGATCAACACTGGGCCCTGATGCTTTAGACGTTACCCCAGAGGCTGAATCTCCCCACGCACTGCCATTCACCTGAAAGCTCCGTTGTTGAGCCATGTCCATAAGAGTGGGTTTTGCTTGCTGACGAGAATGACCAGTCCACTGACTTGTGGAAAGTTCACCAGTGTCTATGGAATGACTCCGTATGTGCTGCAGGTGAGGAGCATGCGACCGAGGAGGAGGTTGTGGTTGTTGTGGAAACTGGGCAAATGCTCCACCATTGCTGACTGTTGTTCCACTTATGGGAGGAGCATTAGCGAAAGGATTTGTAGCTTGTGGTGATGACCATGTAGATGTGGGCATGGCAGTATGGGCAGGGCTGCTACTGGAAGAAGCCCATGGGTTGGTCTGCTGAATGGGGGCTGCTGGGTGTGACAAAACATCTGCAATGCAAAGAGACTGACACATTTAAAACAAGGAACTGGAAGTTCTGTGTAATATAAAACTATATTAAAAATATCATGGGAGTTGATTGTGCTTTTCTAAGTAATCTATAAACTGTCCAAAAAATTTCCTACTTAATTAAAGTCATTTGTATTACGATATGCTTTAAACTGTATATCACTTTTATTTCACTAGACCTTATCTTCGCATGGATACAATGATATATTTATTCAAAAGACATAACTTTCGCAAATCATTATTTATTGTCCAAGTCTTCTAAGGGTTGTTCCAGAAATGATCAAATGGGGGGGGTCGGGCGGCAAATGATATTTTTTTGTGTGGGTGGTCGTATTTTTTCGTATTTTATTTGGTCCGTGGTTGGACTGTTAAAACAAGAGGTACTGTGAGCAATGCTCACTAAGAATACCCCCCGCTTACCCCAATCTCCCAAAGGGTGTTGGTAATAGGTATCAACTACCTCTTTTCTGAGTGTAAAAAACAAATGGCATGACAAACCGAACTATATTGCTACTTCGATGTCCAGTGCACTTGACCTTTGACCTTTTGACCCCAAAATCGATAGGGAACATCTTCATCCCATGGGTAGTCCATATGTATGATATGGTGACTGTAGGTGGAAAGGATAACGCTTTAGAGCCCGGAAACCATATTGCTACTTCGATGTCCAGTGTGCTTGACCTTTGACCTTTTGACCCCAAAATCGATAGGGAACATCTTCATCCCATGGGTAGTCCATATGTATGATATGGTGACGGTAGGTGGAAAGGATAATGCTTTAGAGCCCGGAAACCATTGCGTCTACAGACGTGTAGACAGACGGACAACCCGATTCCAGTATACCCCCCCACAACTTGTTGCGGGGGGTATAAAAATATTTATTATGGGTAGTGGGTAGTTTCTATTGTTTTATTTTGTGCCACATGGGTGTTGAGTTTTCAGAATATTTTTATTGTCGCTCTTGTCGTGTTGGTTACAAAACGTCGGAGGGAAAATTGAAAACGTGCTTTCGAAATGCTGCTTTCGAAATCGGAAATCGGAAGTAACATAGAACTATTCGAGTTGTCGCTCTTTGCAGCGCATAACTTTCCATTACGGCACTCTTCAAATTAGAGGCGCGTTTAGTAGGGTCCCTTTGGACATGATGGCGGCGAACTCTTGTTCTGTAGATTATTACAGTTTACAGTGCATCGATTTTGGGATATTTTGAAACCAATAGGTATTCCGTTTTCTAATAAAAATAGGCAAACCTTAGTTGATTTATACAAGGGTACCGATGCGTTATATTTATCAGTCAGTGTGATGGTAATATAGACGCCTCCGGGCGCGGGCTCCATTAGAAGACGAACGATTCGTGGAAAAACATATCCATACCCATTTCATGATAATATCGTTTGGACTCCCAATCTTTCGAACATTCCCGCCATAGATGCCTTTGATTGTTGATGTGACATCGTTTCTTCAGAACTACTGTGATACAATGTTGCACAGGCATTACCGCGTCATTGACTAGAATGTTTGTCCCGAAAACCTCGCGAGATTTGTACCGTTTTCATTTTTAAAAATATTTTTGTGGTGGGTCTGGTTAGTTGTTTTTTTTTTTTAATTAGATGGGTCATTGTAAAATGAGTTTATCAATTTGATGGGTCATGGGGTAATTTTTTATTTTTTTTTATGGGTGCTTGGTATATACAAAAGGTGCCTCCCGACCCCCCCATGTATTTATTTCTGGAATAGCCCTAAGTATAAGAGTATATTCGCAAGAACTAAATTTTCTTGAATGGCTAGTCTCTAGAAATTACACATTAATAACGCTCTCGCAAATAACATGTGATTTACCATGTTTACAGTAATCTAGTTTTATCTCAGATCCCTCTTTCTCTTTTTTTCTTTTTTTAAAAAAATATTTACATCAGTCTTATCACTAAAATAGAATCATTATCACCTCTTACAGATTCTTTACATTTCCTATCCTCCATGCATCATGTTTTTTACTTAACTTACGTGTTTGAGAGGTGTGCTTGGGGCTGTGTGCTTGGAATGCCGGTGAGGTGAGACTTTGAGATGGTGTAGACTCCACCTTCTGGGTGGTGCTAAATGGGTCATCTGAGCTGAGCTGTGATAATCCCATGGTCAACTGCTGGCACATCTGGGCTATTGAATCCTCTTCTTCTTTGGAAGGGGACATTTCTTGAATAGGGGCACTGACATCTGCTTAAAATTCACATTAAAAATTTCTAAACACTAATATATACTGTTACACACTTTCCCAAAGAAAATTTATCATGTCTCTTCTCAATACATTATACTTATTGATTTTGATAATGACACTGCATCAGACTTTCTACATGATAGGCAGATGAGAAATTTAGTAAATTGACTAGATGTAGAGATGAACTAACCTGTAGTTGGTTTTGGTGGTGAGCTGTCTGATATTGCCCCTTGTCTCTGCAAGGTTGACGGAAGTTCATTGACTCGCAGTGACACAGTGCGCTTAAATGGAGATGATTCTTTCTGTAGATTCTCAAAACCTCTAAATGATCCTTGTCTGACCAGCATATTTGTAGTGGCTTTTGGTCGCTCCACAGCAAATGGGTTGTCAACCTTCTTCACAGGTACTGGTTCTGAAGATAAATAATGTATCAATTCATGATATTTCAACACACTCCGAAATGTAATTCACCTACATTTTCATTGAATTTATATGTATGCTAGTGTATGTAATATGTGTATGTAAAATATTACTTCAACCATACAAACATAGTAACACTTAAATAAAGTTTACTAGATTATCACGAGTATTTTCAATGATATCTAGAAAGCTGACAAGTCAGAAGGGGCCCCGCAATGAATATATCCATCAGGTGCTCTACCAATGATCTACATTTATCTGGTCAGGTAGTTTAATCGGCATGGTTGGTACAGCCACCCTCAATTTTTTCTAAACTCGAAGATATCATGTACCATAGAGAGATTTTTTTAAAAGCATAAGTTCCATAACTCCTAACAAAACCCATTGATGTGAAATCTAAGCATTATCTTTAAATTCTATGAAAATCTTCTCAAGTATGTTATTGTGTACCGTAGAAAGTGCTATTATCTTTTATTTTGAAAATTCAAAGTCCCATAACTCCATAAAGACAAAGTCGACAGATAAGAAAATCAAAAGGGCTTCTCCTCTGCATAATCCAAGTATCGTGTATAAAATTTGTGAAAATCTTATCAAGGAAACTTAAGTTATCATGTGCTGTAGAAAGTGATGACGAATGGACAAGAGTCTAGGGTGAGAACATTTTTTTCTTAACCACTCATCCCATGGGACAAGTATAATGACCACTCATCCCTATAATGGTTTTACTTGTTCTGTACTATTTTCATACTTTACTCAAAAAAAAAAGAGTGTATGTATATATATGAGAATGTATTTTTTTTTTCATTCTTTTATTTTTAATCATTAAAGACATTTATGTACTCTGTCATCAAAAAAAGTTGACTGAGTCATTAATCAGTGTCTGAATCACATATAAATGAACCGACTGTTTGAATCATTAATCAGTGTTTGAATCACATATAAATGAACCCGTGCATCATAGATTCTTTGAAAATAAAACAACATATAAAACAATTGATTGTTCACTTCATCATATTTCTACTTTGCAAAAGGATGTTTTTGATACTAATCCGAGCATGCTCTGAATTGATTTGTCACATATGAGTAAATGACTTATAACTGTGTGTATGATTAAAATTACAAACATAAACACAATAAAACTGTTTAAAAGGGTTATCTGATATGGGGTTTGGCTATTATCTGATATGGGGTTTGGCTATCACATTAGTGAACCTCCCAGATGTTGATATATAATTTAAGTAGTCTCTCTCTCTATCAGTAATCTGTGCACTGCGAAAGTTTTCAGTGAGAAGGTTGTGAAGAAAAAACAATTTTCAGATATATTTGAAATAAAAGTACCAGTAAACTTGGCAGATACAGAAAATTTTACTTGTTAATGGAAATGAGTGCATTATGGCATTCGATCTTTCCAAGCGCATTTTCTTAACCACGACAAGCGGACGAGTACTTTTTTCACCCTGCAGACGTCAAGTAATTACTATATGACAACTGCCTTATGGCAAAGTCCCAAAAAGTTTCAATGTCAATTAGAAAGTTTGACCTCCCACAAAGTGCAGTACTTCCCAAATGCAGCAAAGTTGCCGCATGCATGTTCTGTATATCATTCAAACTATTCAGCTCCTAACTGCAATCAAACTGCTCTTACCAGCCAGTATGGCACTCTGTGGATCTGTTATTCTCTCAGTCAAAGTGGTCTGTCTGAACGAGCCCATTCTGGTGAAGCTGGTTTTGTCCTGAGAGAACGTGACTTGTACCCCGGTGCTGGAATCCTTGTCTCGCTTCTGTTTGCGTTCTAAACAGATCGCGAAAGCACAGCCTACAGCATGGCTCAAACGCTCCCCCTGCAATCACCAACTTCAACGTCAAGACCACCATCATACACTGCAACACTTCACTTAGAAATCTAGTAATCATGTGATTGCATGTATTAAATAAGAACTGTTTCCTTTCAGCCAATGAATGCAATTGAAATTCAATATCTTGTAGAAGTACACAAAGGGATGAAATTTTGATGAATTTTAACGATTATTTCATTTTCAAAGTATTATATACATACATAAAAACAAACCGATCATTTAGAATTTTTCTGTGACTCTGTGCTGCTATTTTCATCTAAAGCTATATACATTACTGTAATTGTTTTTATAAGAAAACTGTCATCTCTGACAGAGGCTGTTATACACCAATATCCTAAAATGTTCACAATAAGCTGCCTGAAGCAGTAAATATTCGTAATTCAAATTTAATGAGAAAAATGAGGCTTATTTTTCAAGAAACAAAGTAAAAGTATTTCAAGATATTCTTGTAATGTAACAAATCCTTATCATTTTTTTTTAAATAATGATAGCTAGAAGAAAATTTTGGTGTTAATTCCATGTGATTAAGCTTCAGCTAATAGTAAATAATATGATAAGCAACTTTAATTGCCATTTGAAAATACGAAGTTTCCACCTTTTGTACAATTTACAAATGACAAATTCTACATGTACAAAATACAACTATTTGACTATTCGTAAGCATATAATGAGCAACAGAATATTGAATATACAAGAGCCCCATGGACCTTAATGGTCAACTGAGTATGCCCAT
Source organism: Ostrea edulis (assembly GCF_947568905.1). NCBI lineage: Eukaryota > Metazoa > Mollusca > Bivalvia > Ostreida > Ostreidae > Ostrea > Ostrea edulis. The sequence continues at coordinate 23,247,721 of NC_079168.1, forward strand.
TTTTTGGTCTCTAGGAATCATTGTTACCTGTGTGCTTTTAATACTTTTCCATTTTTATACTTTATACTAGATGATTAGATATATTGGTATAACCATCATACACAATAAATTACAATTCTTTTACAGGAGAGGAAGATTTAATTAGCACATCACAGTGAAATGCAACTTTCTATTTAATCTCTAGAGGATTATTTGTTGAATGCAAGTCACCAATGAATTCTTTTTCAAAAAAAAAAAATTCAATTTTTTTTATATATATATATCACATGTATTTCATTGAAGAAATGCAGAAAAATTTGTGGCAACAGTGCTTAGTGGGTTTTTTCCTTTCGTTTACTTTATATTACATCATACCAAACACTGAACATGCTCCACCATGGGACCTGAGCCTCGAACCCTGAACCCAGGGATTTCACATTGCTCATTATAATCATACAAACCAGATGTTCAGAATTAAAGATTCTCTATTGCATTTTCAATACATAATGTACAAGGCCAATCTAGCCCCACCCTGCTATCTGAACCCTAGAGTCAATAATTTTACAACTTTGGTAGAGGGCTCAATGTCCATTATAAATCATGCTAACATTTTGCCTCCTTGAAGTCCAAAAGTGAAGAAGAAAACTTTTTGAAATACGAGGGACATTTGAAAAGTTCTGAATATCAATATGCTATTAAATATGGAACATCTTTACCTTAGAAATGTTTACATTAATCCTTCCAAAATACTCTTCATTGACTCAAATACACCTTTCTGGGTCATTTTATCCTTGTGGAAAATGCTGATCTGTATGCCTTTTTAGGTATACCCTTCATACACTGGAAAATGGCACCTCCAACAGCATGACAACTTTCAAATCGCTGACCACAGTCTTTCATGATTGAGTTTAACCAAACATCACATGGAGCTAAATCAGGACTATATGGTAGGTGTAACGAAAGACCAGTTCCATTTTCCTTCAAATAGTCTGTTACGACGATTTGTGTACTGGTGCACTGTCAAGGAGAATCTTGCTCTCTCTATTACCGGTTGTTGGAAGGGTAGTTATATGTTTAACGACCTTAGATAGGAGATTTTTAGTATAGAACTGACCAGTAACACTTGAATATTCTGAAACCGGAACCTTTAGTGTCAAAAAATAACGCATACATCACTTTCTGAACAGACCTTTTTTTGTGCGCTACCTGAGGTTTTGGTCAGTTTCTCCAATCCAAACCTTGTTATTGCATTTAGTGTATAAATTCAAGTTTCATCACCAGTAATGATCTTATTTAATCGCCATTGATCAATTTTCATAATTGCTAAGAAACTGGATGACCCTTTCTAGATGGATGCATTTTTGCCCTTCTGCTAGGCCCACCAAGCACAAACTATCCGAAGCTTTGACTGTAACAGTTCTCTTACAATGCTGATAACAGCTGACAAATCAATGTCTGTAATATTTGCAAGGTCTTCAATTGCAGTTTTCACAGCAATGATGTTTTTTCCATTATATGCTGACAACAGCCAACAAGAATGTGGAACATCTTCAAGTGACTTTCCGCCGAATTTAAATGACATGTTCACCTTAATATTGATGCATATGAGAGTGATTGGTCTCTGTAAACTTTGTCCAAATCAGCTTTAATGTCTGTTGGCAAAAACCCTAATAACGAGCAAGATTTGAAGTAAGCTCTTTGCTCAGTTGAAAACTTGTTCTCTTTTTTACTCAATCTTTACGTCAGTTTACCAATATATCATGAATATGACGTACATAAAATATATCATATTTGATACTGATTTCAGCATATAATTTTTATCCAGGAATATTCCGAACTTTTCAAATGCCCCTTGTGTAATACATTTTTATTATATGACCCAGTTGGCTCCACCCTGTGGCATAAACCCTGAACATAGAGGACATGGATTTCACAGTTTTGGTATAGGGACCATTGCTCATTACAATCATGCTAACAGTTTTATTGCTTAATGTCCAGAAGAAAAGAAGAAAATTTTCTAAGATATAATGCATTTTCAATAAATGACCAACTTTGCTTTCCCTTGTGGCCTGAACCTTGAACCCAGGGGTCATGAATTTTACAGTTTAATCGCTTATTATAATCATGCCAATAGTTTGACTGCTTGATGTCCAGGAGTAAAGAGAAGATTTTTTAAGATTACATCAATTTTCATCATTTGGGCCACACCCCTCATCAGGTACCAGGAAGGCAGAGACCATAAGATTCACAATTTTTTCCCCTCGACTCATAGATGTTATATAATAAAACTGGTTGAAATTGGTTCAGTCATTCCAGAGAGGAAACTAAAAATATTTTCAAAAGTTTACAACCGATGCACATTGAACTAATGACAATGCACTGAAACAGATAGCAATAGGTGACCTAAATAACAACAAAGGTTTGAATGTATTTCTTACATGTAGAATTCAAGACAATTTTTGCTATTTATTAAATTTAAAAAAGTCAACTTTCATTTCAATAACATTAACAGAGTCACACTAATATTATTCTTTAAACAATTTACCAGTACTTTTCCAGTAATACAATACAGTTGTACTTTTTTATTTATGAAGAGCCCTTAACTATCGGGAGTAGCTGTTTTACTGATTTTATGGTATCCGTACTCACAGAAAGAACGTTTACAGACGATGCCTGCTTTATTGTAGTTTGACACTTACTAATAATGAGAGGGTCATACGACACGGGGATGAAATATTTAGTCTTGTTTTTTATCAAAAGAAAATATATGTACTAACAGTGGGAAAGAGATAGAATACTACAAAAGTACATTGTACTACAAAAATTCCACAAACAAGCTCTAACAAGTATTTCATCATTTAAGAGCACCAAAATCCATCTGTTGTTCAGGATTTAAATCCTTTCAGTAAAATACTTTCTTTTAATCATTATGACAGTTTTTCAATTTAGTCATTACATGTTTTTGAGTACTTTTGACATTATATTGAAATGAATATACCATAGCATGTTAAATAATATGTCCTTCACTTTTCAAATTAGAAATAACAATCCCAAAAAATAGTGACACTCTGGCATGAAAAGGAAGCAGATATTATCATTACATAATAATTATATTTCCCTTCAGTTCTACAGAAAATCTACATGGTATTACAAAATGTTTCAAATCATAATGACCCTGAAATGTTACATGAATACATAGTGCTAAAATTTGACTGCACACTAACTGCAAACCTTCACCAATAAAACAATTGTTAATAGCAAGCTTCCATCTGAATCACCAACTTGAAAGTGGGTAAAATCTGTTATTCTGAAAAAGGTATTGATTTTAGTTATACAGTTGAAGTTATTTTCTGCATGCAACATGCTGCAATAAGATAAAACAATGCAATTTCATACCAAAACAAATGAGTATCACTTACATGATTCAGATAAATGTAGGCAAATGAAACTGTATGAATAATCTGATTGCTTTAGGTGGTTCTACTATTATAGTAAATTAGTCAAAAAGAGTTATTTTTCAAAAATTGTAAAAGTATGTAGCAAAACATACTATTGAAGATAAAAATAAATGTCAAATATTCTTTAACTATATGAACCCATCCCTATAAATGCAAATCTGATCTTGCAGAAAAGATGAATATGATAAGGTGAATCAGAGAGAAAACTTGATGATGGCAAATCCCTTAACAGATTCTGTGAAATAGATATAGACGTATATAACAAACATTGTCCAAACAGCTGAGCTTTATTTATCCTGAAGTGAAAGGGCATCAATAGCGAAAGCTTAGAGGCTAACTCTAAATTCATGGACCTCTTTTCCACTGTATTGATCTCGAGCATTTTTTATCCTCTATTGATCCCTTTCAGTCGCACGACATGAATCACTCTACATTACTGCTTTTTTTCTTAAGTCTCGTGTTAATTTTACGCTTTGCTACAACGATTTCCAGCCCCAAGGGATTGGCCATCATTGGTTGTAAGTCCTTTCTGTCTAGGAAGCCTACACAGTATAAATTCTGGAGTATACTGCTATGATATTACAAACTAGAACTTGCTTCATGCAAACAGTGTAAATACTAGAATGCAGAACAAGAGCAGGCTTAACTACAGCCTAGCTTGACTACTCACGGAGCGGCGATTCCGGCCCTTGAAATACCACTTGGTGAGAAAAACAAACAAGTAGGCCAACTTATATAACAGTCATTCAGCATTCACATAGATTTCATTCAAGATTACGAAACAAAAGAGCAATCTTTCAAATAAATAAATCATATAACTTGAAATGACAAGTACTTGCATGCTTTCATTAATTGAAATAATTTACATCTACACAAAATGACAAACAAATCAAAGCTATTAACTTACTCAAAACACGATGGTTGAAGCTAATTTTGTTAAAATTTAAATAAAATCCATGCATTATGTCATGATTTACAGAGATTGATCTACTGAGTATATGTTACAATGAAAATAAAAAGTTAAAACACAGATAAGCAAGAAAAAATCCCGACACTTGGTGCAAAGAGAAAGCCACGCAGACACTACGTTACACTGCCGAGGTGGGTGGATGATACGCCTGCTCTCAAACTGACCAGACAAAATCACACATGTAAAAAGTTGAAACTCTTTGATATATTGTGCTAAAGAGCAGCTTGGATTTGCTAGATAAAAGGATTTTTTATCATAAGAAGAGCAATATATAGAGTTTAAACACAGGAAGTAGGAATTTATCTCAATTTTCTATAAATTCTTTTATTAACTGCAGTTTGAACTGGAGGTTAACACATAAAAACAATTTCATAATTACTAACCCAAATTTGATAATATTGATTATTCAGAGAAGCAGAAGTTACAAAATTCTATAACTAATAATTATTTTAACTAAGACTGTCATCACTCTTTCTCCACACTACAAAACTGCTATCAATTTCACACTAAATTAGATTATATAATTCTAACTTCAATAACGTTTTATACCCATCACTCGAGAGTTTAGTGATTGCACACTCCCTAATTTTGTGAAATTATGGCAATTAAACACATGTACACACACTTGCACATTTGTATGTTAAAATAGTGACCAACATAGACTCTACACATTTAACATGCCATACTTGTACACTAAAAAAATGAATTCATGCCAAAATAACAAAAAATAGTTAAAATAAAACTGTTTGATTATATAACCTAGTGATGGTGTAATAGACCAAATTCTGCTGATACACAAAAGGGATTGGCCTGGTTGTTTTGACAGCAGCCGGCTCATTGACACATCTCGGCAGCTGTGTGTCGGGACTAAGGGAAAATTGTAGTAAATAATACTGACACTTACGGACTCTTTCACAGCCAGGAAACCATGACACATCCATCGTCTGGTGGTTCCATCTCTACATATATAGGCGAATCCTTTCTCATGGTTACGGTCCGGTGCACAGAAGGAGACCTTCTCAATGGTTTGGTCAACTATCATACTCTGCAAACGTTAACAAGAATCTGATAACAAACTGTGATCTTTTACTTGCACATGACTTATTTATCATCATTGAAATTTTAATTCAAAAGCACGGTACTGTAAATCTATTGGATTTTAATATCTGTGATGATGAACAATTGGTTGAGTGTTTATCTACTGATAGAAAGATATACTCAGCAGAAATCTCCATTACACAATATGCTATCTATACAAGTATTCCTCTGTCTACAAATTTTATCATAAATCCATTAAGAAACTATTACTTCAGGATGCATAACACATCATCATAATGGCTGACTTTCCAACCATAAAAATCAGTAACATATTTCTTGTCTTTTTAAACAAGTTATCTCAGTGGGTTAACATTTAGCCACCGATCTATGGATCATGAGTTCAAATCTCACAAGCATTTCACTTTTTTCCCACTTAACTTTCTAATAAAACTGCATTTTTTCACTAAATAAGTACTAAAATTTAAAGTTTTCAATTTCAAAATATTATTGTGCATATCCTAAACTTTCTATTCATAACAGTTTTCTCTGGTTTGATATACTGTACAATCATACATCCTTTAAATTATTTTTTTACTTAATTATCATGTGTGTTTGAATTTTCTAGTACTATTAACATAAATGGGAGAGAGACAGGCAGCGACAGAGCAAGACAAACTGACAGACACACTCATAAAAAGAGTAATACAGAGAGAGCTGTGAGGGCAAAACAGTGCATTTTGGTGATTGATTCTACAATGTAAACCTAATCATATCTAAAGATTTCTACAAATTCCAGTCCTTGTGTCTTTTATTGATTTCGTGGTCTTGCTGCTGGAAATCTGTTTATGCAGTCTCCAGTTTTTCTTGAGATCCAACAAATTTCCCATCTTTATCATCATAGCAAACAAAGTATTTGATTTCTAAGCATTTACTAGTGGCTATGAAATTGATGACATCAATTTGAAATCAGCTATCAAACGAGAACTAAAGAAGACCAATTTCAAAAGAATTCTGAGACTAAAAAAGAATATGGAGACAACTGCACATTAAGGTCCACAGGAGACATTAACAAGTATTTAAATGTCTAGCATTACCAATCGCAGTTGGTGGAATCAATGCAGTGACATCCACCAAAAGTCTCAGGCCACTAATTTGTTCCAATTAAGGCTGGGGATTTAGAGTTCTGAAACCTAGGCAATCTTTAGAGATTACTATTGCTGTCCCCATTTTTTGGCTGACCTAGAAGCTAACAATCCTTGAAGATACATCTATACCACAACAAACATATGATAGTCACTCAATGTGAAGTATCAATGCATGATTTCATTTTTATGCCTGCTCACACTTTCTAATCAATAAATTCATCATATGTTGATTTCTCTGTTACACTTAGTTGACAGATGACGGTTCAAAATCAATAATGTTATCAATGGATTAATCTTTTCCCCTCAGATTTTTAACTCGGTTTCACATAGCACGACTTTTACATGGTATTGGATTGTTACTTCATTTGATTACTATATATATACCATTTTGTACTACATGTGCTTATTAGAGTTTGCCCAGAGAAATGTAACCTTAACATCAGTTATCTTTATTTTGAAAATATACAATATCGTACAATGTTTACGTGGTTTTAAAATCTTTGCTTATGATGATTTAAGTACAGCTAACAGACCAAACTATCCTATATGGCATTCTGATATTCAGTCATGGATATTATATTGAGTTTGAAGATTTCAGATATTTATAGCTTGCAATAGCAGAAATTACAAGTATATGGAATAAACTCATTGAATTGATAAAAAGCAGAAAGCTACCAGACTCCATGGAAAGCAGAGAAGTTTTGAAGATAAATCATATTATTTCTATTCATCTACTGAAACTCAGCTTTTCTGATATAGTCCCCAGTGTCTCACCTTGCTGATTTCGTCAACAACTCGTAAGGCATCCCCCGAAACGTAGAGCACAGCCCTTTGGTATTTACCCTTACATTGCTACAATAAAACAAGAAACTAACATACATTCTGTAACTAAATCGTATCTTATTTCTGAGAATCAACTATACAGCATTACTATTCAACATCAGACATCGCTACATATGCATAGTCAAGATATCTGAACAGCACCTGTGTACTTTCAGTTTTAAGGATATTTTCCTCAGTGATTCTGGGTAAATACTATCATGCCACTTACAGTTTTCAGCGTTTTAACTGCCTCCTCACAAACTTGCATGCCCCTTGACTCAAACACTTCAACACAACCAAGGTACTGCAAAATAACAAGATACATTCATTATAACATATCTCACAGTCTACATCAATGCATGCAAATGACTATGCTATGTATTTCTGTACCTTTTAACCCGAAACATTAGTGTTAGGCAGTAAAAATAACCATGGATAATCAGTACAAAACATTAGTGTTAGGCAGTAAAAATAACCATGGATAATCAGCATTCTTATCTTTGACATCTAAAAATATCGATGAAACATGAAATATGTGTTCTTTCTATCTTCTGTATGACTGGTATTCAATTGGCTATCAGATGATACGTACCACACGTAGAATCTTAATTATTCAAAAATGCATGAGTTTGTCTCCACGATTACATGTGTAGGGAATGGTAATTTCTTATATAACCCTCGATACATTGAATTACAAAGACTGATAACATGACTGTACATGGATAATTGACATGTTTTCTGCACACAACTACAAATTACACACCAGTTTAACAGGCATCTGTATGCATACACTACACTTACAACCAAACCAACATTTAATATAAATAGAAGGTAATACAATCACTCTGCACAATGAGGCATATTATCATGGATTCTGATCTTAATTCCACATGCCACGTCTAACTCAACCTCACATAAAATAAAGAGCTTTGTAGCTATACTTGTACATTAATAAAATAAACAGAACTACATGAATGTCAACAAGTACCCGAACTTGGAAACTACATGTTCCATCTCGGACTTTCTTCTCGTCTTCCTGCCACTGGTGAGGCTTTGAACACTCAGGAACGTGGTTCTTCTTCTTGCGAAAACTCAGGCGCCTCTTGAGGCTTTCCATGCCTGCCTGTAAGATAAATTGAACACTTGTGTCATATACTGTACTTAAAACATGCTGAACATCTACATGTATAATACACAGGCAGATAGTGCAGATTTTTCAATTCTAACTCATAATAAGTGAACTCCTACTGTACATATATCAGTGTTGAATGGCTGGATTGTAACAAATTTAATACAAAAAAAGAGTTTTCTTAAGCAGTAAGGCCCTGTCAACACAATTTCGCTAAATTCAGTTCAATTTCATCAATCCCAAATCCACCAACAGTGTTTTTCTTGGGGCCATTCTATTAACAAGTAAGCAGACAAACACAGCAAATCTAAAACAGAAGATTGTAATGTTGGTAGTACTAAATAAAATGTTGGCAGTACTATGAAATTTCTAGTTTATACTTTACATGTTTACACTGATGAAATTTCTAATAATAATGATAATGTTTACATAACAAGCATATGAACATTTAATCTCCATGTCTTTCCTTGGACATGATACTGTTAATTTTCATTCTATTTTACATGTGTTACTGAGCCAAGATTTAAGTTTGCTTTTCTGTTTTCTCTGTAGATAATTTTTTCTTGCCAGTGCCATGTATTTATAGTTTTGTAAACACATCTGGAGACTTTTAATTCATCAACACACAGCTCATTTCTCATTCATGAATACACTATTTACAATGAACATTCCAGCAATGAATTAAGACATTAGACAGACCATTGAAAATCAATGATTAAGAATCCTACGGTATTCAACTTGAACTATGAGCACCTTGAAGACAAAATGGTCATATTTCCCTTATAAATCTACCTACTGTGTGCAGGCTTTGGATTTACATCAATCTCTCACAAGACTAGCCAATCCTGTGTGACAAAGTATAGTCAAGACTAATTTCTTTCCTATAAACTGTCAAATCCTCCATAAATTTATATCCTCTAGCTTTACTCGTAGTACTGATACACAAATGACCATAACCTCAACACTAAGGCTCGTCAGAAAATCAATCAACAAACTTTATCTATAGATTTTAATAAAGACACAAGATTTAAATTCCTTTAATCTGTCGCAGCAAGTATGAACTATGTACCCAGAATATGACCTACACATGTACTGCAAGTACATTGTAATGTAACTCTTCTTAAAATAAAAAGTATTGTCCACAGCATGTTATAATCTCGGTTATGATGATGATGTTATATTGGTAAATGTTATAATAAAATCAAAACGTTTTTATGTGGGGGTATGTGTTTTTGATAACAACAAACTGTATATCTGCAATATTTTAGTAAATACCCAAAATTTACATCTTTCTCAAACAATCTAAACAGTACCTCTGATAATTCATCCACAAACTAAAATGACCACACATTGTAAAAGTTGCACATATATACAGTAATACTACATATGTTTAGGTTACTTACGGTCATGGCACAATGTGTATGAAAGGTTTGTCCAAAACCTCCAAGAAGTAAAGTTTTATCAAGTGAAATGATGGTGGATTAAAGAATATTCTGTGGTACACAAAATTCACCGTCAAACCAACTGCATACATGTACTGAGTGTGAACCACAGAGAAAAATTATGTATAATCAATTTGGACTTTCAGGCTGTGACTAATCCTGCATTACTCAAGATCTAATGTGGACAAGTCTACGATGTTGAAACAGTCTTCTGTCACCTATACTCATAATCAACACATCCCAAAATTGTTTCTCATCAAATTCAACGCGATTATCACAGTGTCCATTTGTCTATCACTTGTCAAGTAACTAAGTAATTCACAATTTTACTTTTCTTTCATTTTTATGTAATTCCAAAAATGAGAATTTTACTTTAAAGTTCTTTGAAATAATTATTTTCTATTTTTTGACAAAAATGTGTTTCCAAACATACTTGTTAGTAAGTGACGGAAACAGACACAACGTGAATATCTAATACTTTTCATATCATGTACATATCAAGTTTTCCATTTCCTTCCTGTATCAATAAAAATTGTCATTGTTTTGCAACGATTGGCTTATATTCAAAGTATTTCAAAAGGCCAACCATTACGCATCAAGTTTCTTGAAAATTAACGGGTAATCAATTGCTGCAACTGATTTCACAGCAGAGAGCATGTATTAATTTATCATGAGCATGCTGAGTGTTTATCTTCATACATCAAATACTGAGAGCCCGTGTTTCTCTCTTTCCCTCTCTATATTTATTATCATCATATATGTACATTGACAGATAAAGGGGTTAAGTGTAAATCTAAGCAAATAAAATGACAGAATCACCTATTGGAGGTTTAACCTCTTTCTAAAATATGTGATGTTTATCTTTAATATCACCATATTACTAATTCAGGGCTGTCACAGCATATTTTGGTACAGGGACCGGGACCCTTGAGATTGGGAAAATTAGTGTCACTTTGAACAAAATTGGGAAACTTACAGAATGCATAGAATTTTCCCTCACATCATGCATTTCGATTTTGATTGCTGATCATTTTTTTTCCTGTAATACTTCGCATTGCATTGAGCGACATTTTTTTTCATCAGTTCGTACGCGATTTCGTACTGGTCACGTTTTCTTTGCGAGAACACAAAACACGCTGTAGCATGTACATAATGTAATACCTAAATTCTTAAAAGTTAAATCAATGGTTTAGAACATATTCAGGCCAATACCTATTTTTCAGTCAAAACTCAGCGTAATGTTTTATATTAGCTCCTAGTACAATTTGCTGTATCATCAGGACCGCTCAAACGCTTCAAATAAAACGCATCTCAGTCATTTAGATGCCGAGAAGATAAACACAATACGCCGAAAAGATAAACACGATACAGCGTTTTGAGTTTTGGTTTGTTTGTTTTGTTTTATTTGTTTGGTTTTTTTTTTGAGTTCGAGGGTTGGTCGAGTTGGGAATTTTTTACTTATAAATTGGGAAAAAAGGGCACTTTCTTGGATTGGGAATGGGGTCGAATATCGGACCCAATTCAGGTAGATTGAAGGCCCTGTAATTAATATATCCAAGTAATTTTTTTTTACCAAAACCATGCCCATGCCCCTTTATTTAAAGCTTCTATAATAGATTTGTTTTTAACATCCCTTTCAGAATTTTTCACTCTTATTGATATCTAACAAGCTGTATGTGAAGTATTTAGACCTATGTAAGCTGTATGTGAAGTATTTAGACCTATGTATGGTGATCAGGACCATAACAATCAGAGTTCTTTAATGTGCCAACCCCTGAGCACTGCGAAATGGGACCTTCATTTTTAAGACCTCATATACAAAAGACGTGCGACTTTCATTTCTAAATGCAGAGAGCATGACAAGGAGCAGTCAATACTTATTCTTATTCCTTTGGTTTGACTCAGCCAGGGCACAAGTGGGGCTTGAACCCCTGACCCCCTTGTCACAAAGTGAACCCTAACCACTGAGCCAGTGCAATCTGTAAAACATCTTCACAAAAATTTTGTTTTTATGACCAAAAAAAGTTGACCATGACCCTTGCATTACCAGTCAGGTGCTCACACTCACTGATTTAACAAAGCCAGTAGCTATGGTTTGCAAATTCTTCTACTATCATACTTGCCCCAGCATAGAAAATGGACTAGTTCACCCCCCACTGGACTAACAAACAGAGTTGGCTATATGCACAAGTATGAAAAGAGAATGCAAAAAAAAACCCATTATGGTTGGATTAGGGCACCCCTACATTACTAACCAGGTGCTCTTGAAGAGCTATAACTTTATTTTAACAGGTTGGGAACACTTCCCCTATAGCGAGATATTCTCGCTAAAACGCGATCATCCCTCTCTAGCGAAATTAAATATATTCCGTACAACTGAGAAAAACACCCATAGAGTATATCTCTTTGTGTTTCACGTGAAAAGAAGAAAAAGTGCTATATTGTCTGATACTTTTGCAAATTTTTATATTAATCAAACAAAAACACTCACGATGTGTATTTCAGACTGCTTCCTTCTTATGCAGCAACTTTGATATGCAATTTCTTTACTATATTGTCAATACGCCGGTTTCGAGATACGTCCGAGTTATTTCCCTTTGGAGAACTCTCGTACATAGTAAGGCGCGAAAGAATTTGTTTACTCGCGGGAGTGGGACAGATATTCATCACAGCGTAAGTGAATGTACTCAGTAAGTTTCTCATACGCTGTTTGATAACCCGAATTCGACTGATACACAAACTAAGTAAGTGATAAGTATTTAGGGAGTAATTAAATACATAGAATTCTTATCCTATCACGTTATTTCGCTGGTCATAAGTACCATATCCAAGATATTTCTTGCAAATATGACATTGTTTGTATGTTTCCTCTTTGGTAAAACATTTCTTTCGATAGTATTTAGTATTTCCCACATTTACATATTTAAAGAGAAGCCGCTTTTAATACATTTCATTGTCTTCCTCGTTGGCTGCATATCCGCTCTGTCCCACTTAAGCATTCAAAGTTCCACTAAATGCACCTCCTATACAGAAGTGTTAGTATCTCGAAACTGGCGTATTTCATAGAAACTTTCAATTCACATCATGTTGAGTGTGTGTCACACTTATTCAGTGTTGCACGGGATTTGCCATTATTTTCAATAAAGACGCCAAAACCTGTTTATGGTCATGTTTACTCTCTCGCGTTTTAGCGAGAATATCTCGCTATAGGGGAAGTGTTCCCAACCTGTTTAAGGTCCATATTCATGTGATAACAACAAAACACATATGTACATCTCTTGATGTTCAGTCATATCCCTATATATAGTGAAAAAAGAGAACAGTTATGCAATGACGACACCATTACAACTATGAAAGATGATAGTCACTTAGCTTACTACTGGTATGTACTTCAGTCTGCCATGTCTATGGCTCATGCGAGTCAAACGTGCTACACATTTAAAAACATTGACACTTCTCATTAAGCTCTTAGATATTTTCACAATTTCATTTCTACATGCTCTACCTTATTTCAAAATCCAGAATCCAATACATTCAAAATTTCCTTCTGTGTGACAATACCTATACCATGTACACTGTATACACCTGTCTTAGACTTGGAAATATCTACGCAAACTGAGGAAAAACATAATACAGAATTGTGTGTCCCATCCAATTATAGTTTGTAAATGTACCGTACATGAACTGGCCGGATTTTAGTATATACAAATCCAGTTTATGAAAACATGCCACAGTCGTCACGCTTCACAGGGTTCAAATACACAAACTCTCGATTATTTTCACAATTCACTTCATATGTTTACGTGCATTCACAGAAAACATTATAGTATGTTAAATTTTATTCAAAATACTTTTTGAAAACCATACATCAATTGTAATACACCATACACATTGATAAACCACCCACTGAAATTCTTCTATCAGATGCGGCAGCCATTTTCATTCATGAATGTTTACCTTGTTGTATCGAGATAATGTGCGTTATGAGTCATGTGTCACAATTCAAACCCGTTCAGGATTCACCTACCTTTATTTATGGACTACACTCCAAGAAACAGACGAGTCTTATCCACAACAACTTCAAAAACACATGTCAAATGGAAGGCATTATGTCAGATGCCCTATTTTCCTAATCCTCACACCATGACAAAAAAATGAAGGTTAGGCCTAATGCAGTGATTCTCGGTTTCAACTGTGAAACGGATATTAAAGCTTTTCCTTTTCAAAACATCCAAATAAAATTGACATAAAATATCTAAGAAGTGTAAAAGTATCGTTAATAACCACAACGGAAGAACCACTTCAACTCGACAGGTACGAAAATGCTGTGCGCATGCCTACCGGAAATTGAAAAAAAAAATTTGCTTTTTGATCTAGGCCTATGCGCCTATGCGGTAGGGGAGCCTAGGATTCGAAGTTGTCGCATAAATCTGTTTGTAGCACAGGCGCTTGTTTCATAGACTTCGCAGTGTTATTATATAGATTTAGCATAACTTAAGAAGTACATGAAAGAATAATTATCTGGTCAGGTGCTCCGCCTACCAATAAGTCGAGCTATCTAAGTATCTTAGCAATCAAGCACAAACCTGTCTGACCGCTCCTCCCTCTTTTATAAATGTCTTCACACCTTGAAGACAAATAAACCCAAGATCTTTATCCCCTGGCAGACATTTTCACCGGTCAGTTCCAAGGGCTGAGCTGGTCTGTGTCGCCAAATGTAACAGGAAGGGAGAAGATGTAACGGATCAGACCGGGATTCGAACCCTGTCCCCTGAGAGCGACCCTGATCACCAGCGACAGCGATCACCGCCACACACGTTGTTTTGCAGAGAAGTGCTCCATTTTCAGTTGTATTTTTATCGCTGTTTTCCGTGAAATGCATCGAGGGAGGGAGGGGGGGGTGAAAAAGTGGGACTACATCAATAAATAATCAGGGCGTAGCTAGGACTATTTCAATGTGTAGGCCCGATTGATGAAGGTTTCACCGAGACACAAAGCGCCGAGGGGTGGGGGGTTGCCCCTCCTGCTTTGGGAATTCGGGCGTCGCCCCCGAGAATTTTTTGAAGTATTAGGACTCATTTGCTGTACTCTGAGCATCAAAATAGAATCTAATGCAGAAGACATTAAATATTGTACAACTTCGAGTGAGTCATTGCGATCACCATAAGTTTATAAAAAAATATGTAACCACTATTTCTATCATGTAGAATACATTATGAAAATAAAAGGCCCGACGGAATAATAATTTCATATCCGATTTTAAAAACTAGAAATATATATGAACGTATTTTTTGCAAACATTTACAGACAAAAATATGTTTTGAAAATGAAAAAAAAATGCATAGGCCCATAGCTGTTAGCTGCTGAACTGTAGCTCTCTGAAAAACATTGGGACAGATATGCATGTCCCAGTATTTTTTTTTTTTTTTTTTAGAGAGCTATGTACAGTTTTGCAGCTAACAGGCTAAATTGACCGTTATATTATTTTTTTAAAGCCAGGTACATGTATACGAACATATATATAAGATATGACCACTATGCACACACACACACACACAGAGAGAGAGAGAGAGAGAGAGAGAGAGAGAGAGAGAGAGAGAGATAAATTCGTGTGTGTATCGGCATGATATGACAATCACGATTTTAAGAAACTAAGATGTACATGTATATTTGAATACATGTTTGTCATATAATTAAATATTTAAATGTCATTAGTTTTCTTTTCTAAAAGTGTAATTCTACAAGATTTGATTCCTTTTTTAAAACAGCCGAAGTATTTCATTACAAATGTAATCGTGTATGCAGATATTTTACGTACACGTACATTTGTTAACTTCTTGTCTTCATTTTCAAAACCAATCTAATTAAAGTAAGATCCTTCAAATGATCTGCGCACGTAGCTAGTTCACTAGCAAGTATATATAGGCATGCGAGCGGATCTAACATCTGAGATTGTCTCAAAACCGGTAGAATTATTAAATCCGTTGCTGACTATTTTCACGTATCCTTTTCGAAATCCGTTTTCCAAGGAGTTTTAAGATAAATTCACGAGGCTGTATGTCCTACAATTAAATATTAACATACTGGGTTTTATTCACTGCATGCAGTTATAAAATTTCAAAAACTGCAACGAAAACACAGCCGCGTTTACGGGGCTTTTCCGTGTCTTTGCTATAGCGGTGGCTTTTTAGTGACATCAAACTTGCGGAAATTCCCTTCAAATTCCTAAACACCACTGATTTTCCCTTCAACAAAATTGATTCGGAAAATCTTGTATTTATGATCTTGATGATGAACTTATTTTTAGTAGGTATTTTAAAAGGGCATTAGTTGTGAAAGTGATGGCAACCTTTGTTTTCCTCTCTCTCAAAATCTCTCAATGGTATAGGAATATACATGTATAATAAATGACTAATAAAAACATTTATTTTGTACAAAAACAAAAGAAAGCTCATAAAACTATGTTAGATAACAGCTTTTAGTGTACAGAAATGTATAAAGGAGTTATGAATTTGATCACTGTTCGTTATCTTCATCTTTCATATAAGGAAGAATTATTGTCTTGCAAGACAATGATTATTTAATCACCAAAATCACATATTCATGTGCCTGTTTTGAGCTAGGTTAAAAACTTGTGTTATGTTGATATGATATAGAGCAATTTTCATTAAATTCAATTTTTGGTGACAAAATTACAGATATTGCAATTGTAAAAAAAAAAAAAAAAAATTATTTCATCGTGTATTTTGCACTATAATCTTACAACTAACCATTGGATACACTGATAGAGAGGGGAAAATTGTAATGTATTTTCATATTTAAAGAGGCATTATAGCTGTCATTTTGTCACCAACAAATGAATTCAACGAACTCTATATTATATATTTCAGTAACAACACCAGTATTTAATTATTTAAAACACTCAAAACAGACACATGAATGTATGATTTTGGACATGTATCATCGTGTGCATGGTTTTCTTGTAGGAAGCGCCTACAATCTTTACTTCCTATACATTGCACTAACATATAAATTTCTTCTTTTTAGCTCACCTGAGCTGAAGGCTCAAGTGAGCTTTTCTGATCACCCGTATTCCGGCGTCCGTTCGTCCGTCTGTAAACTTTTCACATTTTCAACTTCATCTCAACAACCACTGGGCCAATTTCAACCAAAGTTGGCACAAAACATCCTTAGGTAAAGGGAATTCTAAATTGTTAAAAAAAGGGCCAGGCCACCTTCCAAGGGGAGATAATCAAGAAAAGGTAAAAATAGGGTAGGGTCATTAAAAAATCTTCTTCTCAAGAACCACTGGGCCAGAAAAGATGAAATTTATATGAAAGCTTCCTTATATAATGCAGATTCTAAATTGTTAAAATCATAGCCCCCGGGGGTCAGATGGGGCCACATTAGGGGATCAAAGTTTTACATACAAATATATAGGAAAAATCTTTAAAAATCTTCTTCTCAAGAACCACTGAGCCAGAAAAGCTGAAATTTATATGAAACCTTTCTTATATAATGCAGATTCTAAATTGTTAAAATCATGGCCCCCGGGGGTGGGATGGGGCCACAATATGGGATCCAAGTTTTACATACAAATATATCGGGAAAATCTTTAAAAACTTCTTCTCAAGAACCACTGAACCAGAAAAGCTGAGATTTATATGAAAGCTTCCTGATATAATGCAGATTCTAAATTGTTAAAATCACGGCCCCCGGGGGTCGGATGGGGCCACAATAGGGGGTCAAAGTTTTACATACAAATATATAGGAAAAATCTTTAAAAATCTTTTCCCCAAGAACCACTGAGCCAGAAAAGCTGAGATTTATATGAAAGCTTCCTGATATAGTAAAGATTCTAAATTGTTAAAATCATGGCCCCCGGGGATTGGATGGGGCCACAATAGGGGGTCAAAGTTTTTTTTTGTTTGTTTGTTTTTTTCGTGTTTTTTTGTTTGTTTTTTTTTTTTTTTTTGATATAGTGCAGATTCAAGTTTGTTAAAATCATGGACCCCGGGGATTGGATGGGGCCTCAAGGGGGGCATCAAAGTTTTACATACAAATTTATAGGGAAAATCTTTTAAAATCTTCTTCCCAAGAACCACTGAGCCAGAAAAGCTGAGGTTTATATGAAAGCTTCCTGATATAGTGCAGATTATAAATTGTTAAGATCATGGCCCCCTGGGGTAGGATGGGGCCACAATAGGGGATCAAAGTTTTACATACAAATATATAGGGGAAATCTTTAAAAATCTTCTCAAGAACCATTGGGCCAAAGAAGTTCACATTTACATGAAAGCTTTCTGACATAGTGTAGATTCAAGTTTGCAAAAACCATGGCCTCCAGGGGAAGGTTTGGGCCATAATAGGGACTACGGTTTTACATGCAAATAGATATGGAAAATCTTCTGATATGGACCAAGGTGACTCAGGTGAGCGATATGGCCCATGGGCCTCTTGTTTTATACATGTATTACTGTAAAATGAATTTTATATGAATAAGGAAGGAAGTGTCTACAAGCCTTACTTCCTATACGTTGTACTAGCTATATATATTTCCTTTATATAAAAAAAAAACCACAAACATAAATTTCTGTAAAATGAATTTGATATGAAGAATTACTTTATATTGATCTTATTTTATTGAGCGAATCAAAGGGGTTGGGAATAAGTTCTAAAACCTTGCCATAGTCCCTCTTCTTAAGTATTACAATGTGTCATACAAATTGAATTACGGAAATTCGGATCTTGCAAGTAATGTACGTGGAAAAGGGTAAGGTTTTATAACTACGTGTACTTGAATCTAAACAAATGTCTTATATTAGTATGTAAAAAGCAATGCTCCAATTAAACATAAACAAATTTCTTACATTAATGTAGTTTTTACTAGCGAACATGTCCGTATTTTCAACATGGACAAAAAGACTATTGGTAAGATTGCATTTATATGTAGAAACAGTCGAATCTCAGCTCGCTGTGGTTTATGTTGGTATATCGTTTACCAAATGAAAAGTATGGTGGCGAATTTGTAAGTTTAATAATTATGTTTTTTGCATTTTGGAACAATAAAATGATATTTATTTCGTGTATTGTACTTAGAAACATTATCATATGCTTATCCGGGATGATATTATCTAACTAGAGCAAAGCTCGTTGCAAAGCAACGAGAGGTCTTCCGTCAGAGCTGTGTGACACAAAAACCTTGAACTTGACCATATATCCTTGGGTCAGGTCCTAATGCAGCCTCAGTTAACATGAAAATCTGTTGTAAGTATGAAATCTAAATGTTTCTTCATTACTTGATATGGCCAGGACAGGGTTTGTATTTTCTAAAAAGTGAACTTGACAATGTGACAATGGGTCAAGGCCAGGACATATTCTTTGATCATATGGAAACTTTTTATCAGTATTAATTTAAAAAAAATTGCCATTAGTAAGATATATTAAGACTCTAATCAGTTTTTAATTTTTAGACCTTTAGAAATGGTGCAAATGACCTTACATCAAGAATATTCATGTTATGGTCATTAATAATCTTAATAATTAATAATATCTCAAACCATAGTTCAAGTGACAAAGTATCTTAATAATCCTAGGCTGCTTTTTTCTTTCATTGAGTTCATCCCAATGATTATATGATCTATCGTATAATGTTTTACGTCCTATACAGGTCTTTAAAGATGTCGACATCTTTGGGTTGAACAGCACTGGCCTTAAATCTCGAAGCCCACGAAGCAGGTTTTTTGAATTACTATAAATTGAAGTAATACATGTATGCAATTCAGCATCTGTGTTCAAATTTTCATGTTTCAACAGGAAAATATGATTAATTAATTCTTTAATATGTAAATCTTAATAGTTTTTTTTTTCATGTATAAAATGATATATCAATTTAAAGTCCTATCTCAATTCTTATTTTTAAAAAATCTAAATCCAAACATTCCATTGACCGGCAAGTGTATTCATTTTCAACAACGAAATGAACGCGCAAAGACATTTTTATCAGCGTACTATCATTATAAAAGTCACGACTCAAGTCCGTAGAAAGCAATATAGTTGGAGGCAGGAAACCAAACAGAAAATCCTCAATAAGTAAGAACAAAAGAGGTAGACATAAGGTAGATTGAAAGGGCATGACCGTAAATTAACGATCTGTATAGTATACTGTCAAGCATATGTTGGCAAAAATACTGGATGGTAGAAACCGAAACTTCCTGTCCTTCCACCTTCCACCCATGCTGTAACTAGGAAGGTATGACTGTCATTTGTCAAGATCAATAACCAAAACTCTTTACATTCTCTGTAATGGATGGTACTTTCAAATACAGAATTTTCAAACATACTCTGTTACCTGATATATCATTATTTAATATAAGAACAGGTCCTGAATAGTCTGCAGATACATCGGTGCGGTAAATTCACAGCAGCTCCAGTCTCCCAGTCCCAACAGTGTTTAAATATACTTTTTTTTCTATAACGTGGGAAATGATTCCGCGATACCAGACTATGTTCACAAAATCGAGTGGTGTTGATTGACAGGTGCTCATATGCATGTAGCACTGTGCATGCATGGATTTCGTGTTTCACAGTTTGTGATAATTAAGACAAGAGAAATTGTGATTGATATTGTAAATATAACGTAGAAAATTAAATGACATTTGATACAGGAACCGTGTGTGGGATCTCACTTTCGCCTTCTTTCCCTCTTGATATGTTATACGTAACATCACCCCAGGAAAAATTATTTGAAATACTTATCCAGTGATTTTACAAAAGACGAATACAAGTTAAGTTTTTAGAAAGAAAATAATCAACTGTGACAGGAAGATAAGTACTGTAACGATATAAGTAGTTTGGCTACGCTGGCGATTCTGACTTCTCGTATGTAATTATGCAATAGTTTGAGAGTTTAATATATATCATTGAAATGAAGCTATAAAGGTGTACTATAAATTTTTATCGTTAGGTGTTTAATAAATTTATACTACTCAAGTACATGCGTGTATGATCTCATTCCACGAATCAGTCTTTTGAGGCGCGCGTGTATGTGGGATTAAATTATTTCAGCATTTAACTTTTCAGTCCTAATAATGAAGAAAAAATTACTATTTAAATTTATGAAATTTATGGCTCAGGACATACAATAAAGGGTTATAGCTGTTACCAATATTTTATCATACAACAAAATTATGATAGCATAATATTCAGACTGAAGAGAATAATTCATCGAGTTTGAATTATTTATACATACAAATCAAATAAATTGATCTCAAATCTTGAATATTTTATTAAACTTTAATATCTATCTGCATAAATACATGTAGGTATATTATGTACACAGTGCGCACAGAAGTCGCGTATGAATTTCACGCCAGGGGCACGTACCGAAGTTACATAATTTGGACCAGGAATTCTGAATCAATGTTTAATCAAAGTCATTGGTTTTAAACAATAAAACAACAAATCATTTGAAATGAGACTGGTCGGTCATGGGTTTCTGAATATTCTATACGCATGTTTAGATTTGGTTTAATCATGATTATAAACTATTGATTTCAAAACATGTTCAGAAATAATTCGTTATGTTTGTAAAATGTATCCATTTTCTTTTTCATAAACGAAGAATTTGAGTAAAGCTTGTGTGTTCAGTTAAAGTAGTGTGAAATCACAGATCGCTAGTCCAGCAGCGATGAATCTCCGATATTAAACACACATTCAATTAGACATGATTGAGAAACGAACTGTATATTAAATTGCAGATTTTAAAATTGATGCCTGACTCAATGCTCTAGAGTTTTGAATTTAAAACAAATCAAATGTAAGACCAGGGACGTATAAACAAGTATATACATCCCCGGAAAGACTGAATTATTCGAAAAATCCAATATGATCAAAAACATAACATTCAGTGTTATATTTAGGACGAAAATGTTTACTTTGTGTACATGCCCTGGTTCACACTACGTAATTGTAAACAAAAACAAACCCCGCGGTGTATGTAAGATGCGTGTAGTTAATGACTGAGTTATTCTATGCTTGAAGGTTTGTTTCTTCAATTAAATATATCGTTGTTTTAATAACAAACGTAGAAGAGATAACCTTTTCCTCTTTTTTTCTTTGGAACGATTGTTTATATTAAAGCTATTAAATAATAAAAAAAAAAGTTGTCGATAGATGATTTTTAAAGGAACCATAGATCACGTCAAAACCTAATTTTAAAAGAATATTAGCATTTCATGAAGTCAGATTTATCAATTAAAGCAAGTTTATTTAAGTTATACGCACATTTCCCCCCTTCACCTACCTAATGATACGGTTACCTGTTTGCGGGTCAAGCTTTTTACTCATATATAACACAATACTCGAGCAAAATATTATGCTTATGAGATCAATAAGATGTTAAAGAACAACTTTTCCAGCGAAAGCCATATCGAAATATTTACCGTTTTTGAGTTATAAAGCGAAAACTTTGAAGATCCCCAGATCCCTAATTTAAGGGACCAGCCCCTTTTTAGGGATATCAAAAGAAAGCTCATTACATTTTGCACAACTTTTGTTCTACACGTATTAACAAAATATTTTAGTTTAAAAGATACAAAGTAAAATATGTGTAATTTTTTGCTCCTTTAGGCGTCCTAATTTTTTAACCCTGTCAACCACCATTTCGAACGCTGTAATCAAAACAAAAAAACAACGATGTGCACAACTACAATGCTCCTACTTTTCATTTTCAATGCATTTTCTGCTCAAGCTTATACAGTCTCGGAGCCTTTGTCTGGAAACCAAAGCCCCTAAAATTTCATTCAAAGGGGAATAACTCGCGAACAGAAGGGAATTTCTGAAATGTAGTACAAGATTTTAAAATTGTTCTGTAAAGTTTATAAACCCTGAAAATTTGAGCAAAATCCATGCAGAAATGAGCGAGATATGAAGCTTCAAAGTTAGGGTCTAGGGAAAAAAAAGAATAATAAGAATAATCTTAACCAGCACAATCATTAGAAGGTCTTCCGTTGTTACGGAAGACCTTAAGTATTCTAGCACGTTTCCGATGTGAATTTTGAACATACAAGATGTAGTAGTCATTTTCTCTATGTACACTGTAAAACGTCCGATTTTCAAGGTTTCCCAGCCAGTTTCGGAATATCTGCAGAACTGTAGCTCTATGAGAAAGTATTGGGACAGATTAGAGAGCCACAGATCCACTTCCTATAAAAACCTTCGATTTACGGCGCACACAATATGCAAGAATTATTGTGCATCAAATCATTTATTGATCTCACCATTGAATTGATGCGCGCGCAATAATTGAATAGATCTATGCGCCCATGAATTCAATGGATGAAAGCAATAATTTATTTGATGCTTGCATCAATTCAATGATTGTGCGCAATAAGACCGGGGAAAATTAACTGGCAATCTTGAAATGAAATATACAGCATTCGTGATGTTCACCTGTTATATAGTAAAAATAACTTTGACGTCACAATGCAATGGGTGGATGCTAACTCAACGCATGGATACATCTTTCAGCACGGACTGGGGATTTTTAAATTGAATGCACATGTTTTGAAATTTAGTTTATACATTTAGAAGTGAGAATCACGGATCTTTTGCATATGACCATTAAAACAGAGGTTCCGTGTTGCGACAGGTGTTAGAACGTTAAAGAACCCTCACTGCTACGACCGTAAGTGCTAAGTATAGATCTAAATTTGTGGTACTTCACCTACAAATAATGATGTCTCAGTATGAGTGAAAAATCCTCGACAGGACGTCAAACAAACAAACGTATATTTAAAAACAGAAATGGCCCTAAAAGAGAACCCTTGCGTATACCCTAAAAATATCTATAATTTTGACGATAACAGATTCTTATACGTTACTTTTTTGTGTTATATGACAAGAATAACTAGTAGACATGCACTAAAGATCACCTAGTTTATCATAAGTTTGTCGTTTAAAGGTGAGAACATTGTGTCACACTCTTTCAAACACCTTGGAATACCACACAAACAAACAAGACGTTTTACCTTCATCGGTATTTTGCACAATGCTATGGTATGTTTCTTGTAATTGATAGTAGAGTGACCAGGTAGAAAACCGACTTAATATTGTTCAAATAAATTATCACTGTGAAAATGACTGTACACATGTTTAAATGTTATTCTCTTAATAGTTTTACTATCAAGACAGGGTAACAAATTAAAAATACAGGACTATTATTGAAATCCATTGATCTATCTTCTATTTTAAAATGTGGAATAACATGAGCTGTTGACAAAAAGATGGTAACACCTCTTAGTAAGCGGTTTCACAACAGTAAAAATAGTAGAGTTTTAACATTTTGTGACTGATATAATCTGCGTTAGATAGTTTAATATTGAACGAATTCTTTTACCCATTTCAGTATAATTTATACTGATATATATCAACATTATTCATACAATGGTAAGACACAACTGTATACTTCATTATGATCTTTATAAACAAAATACATGTATTACAAATTCTCCATTTTGTACATGTGGACATATTAACAAAGATG
Organism: Ostrea edulis; assembly: GCF_947568905.1. Classification (NCBI taxonomy): domain Eukaryota; kingdom Metazoa; phylum Mollusca; class Bivalvia; order Ostreida; family Ostreidae; genus Ostrea; species Ostrea edulis. The sequence goes on from NC_079168.1 coordinate 23,272,249, forward strand.
TATATCATCTTTTTTTTCGCTTGTAAAAATTACTCTAGAGCTAGAAATTATCTTTTTAATCGCCTTTTCATGCTTGACTTGGTTAATATTGATACAAAATTGTTATTATGCGGTGATGTCAATTTGCCTCTGCAAACTAATATAAATATTTTTTCAGTTGTTTTTAAATTTATAGAAGAAACTTGTAGATTCGTTTAATCATTGTATATTTTACCTGTTAATTATTACCTTCCATGACATATTGTAATATTTTAGGAGAGGGACTTGTAAGTTGTTAGTACTTGTTCCCAATCATTCTTATTTCATCAATAAAATATATATGTTGAATTGAAGAAAACTGGTATTTTGCATGCATGAATTTGCATCGTCTGTAAATAGGTTTCAGTGTTGTTATGATAATTAGATATGACATGTGGGTATTTTATCATTATATGATATTGCTTACTGAATTTTGGACCTTTTTGAAAGTGGGCAAATCCTTTTTGTTAAGTTTCAAGCGCTTTGGTATTTATCAATGCGAATGGTTATTATTCCGTTATACATTCCTGAATGGTTATTATTCCGTTATACATTCCTGAATGGTTATTGTTCCGTTATACATTCCTGCACACAGGAGAGAAATTCAGAACTGAACAAGTGTAGATAACGAAGTGATCAATCTCATAAATCCTTTAAAGAATACAAAATTAAGAGAAGGGCAAACACGGACCCCTGGATATACCATAAGTGGGATCGATGTAGCGCCCAATTAACATAAACTCAAATACTTGAAGATATCTTAAATTATTTGAAGATATCATCAATTCATTTGATGCGCGCAACAATTTCATTAAAGATCTCTTCAAATTATTAATGATATCTGCAATTCTGAATTATTGCGCACATTAATTGAATTGGTGATAGCATAAATTCTTCAGCTGAATTGATGTGCGCTTTAATTGAATTAATGATCTCTTCAAATGAAATAATGATATCAACAATTGAATTGATGCGCGCTACAAATCAATTGATGAGAGCAATAATTGAATTGATGCGCGTATTAATTCATTTGATGAGAGCAATAATTGATTTAATGCGTGCATCAATAGGGGCCTTTTGTCCGCTCTGTTCTCTATCACACCTATAATAGATTTATAATATGTGTGATAGAGAACAGAGCGGATAAAAGACCTCTGTGATCTATAATAAGATATTTTCTTTTAAAAGGGCATGGGTGGTATCTACCTTAATTAGGCTAGTAAAAAAATATCAAGAACAACGTTCATACTTATGGAGCACTAAACTGGCATAAAGTAAATAGTTGAAGATATCTGTAATTATTTGAACACATCAATTCATTTGATGCGCGCAACAAATCAATTAAAGATGTCTTCTAACAATTAATGGTATCTTTCATTCTAAATAATTGCGAGTATTTACTGAATTGATGCTTTCTTCAAATAAATCAATAACATCTGCAATTGAATTGATGAGCGCTAGAATTGAATTATTGCTTCCTTCAACTGAATTATTGCAGATATCGTATCATTGCTCTCTTCAACTGAATTAAGGATCTCATTACTTACCGTCCGATAATTCTTTGTTTGTTTGTTTGTTAGAGAGAGAGAGCGAGAGAGAGAGAGAGAGAGAGCACTATATTTTCAGTTCAACATATCCACAATTGAATCGATGTTCTATTTAATTGAATTGTTGCTCTTTTTAAAATAATTCAGTATTGCTTGCATTAATGTCTTTTACGAAATTGTTGTAGATAATTCGATATATCTTCAGTTGAATTCAAGAGATTATCAAATCATTTTTACCGAACTCTAAATTAATTTTTGCGAGCAATAATTCCACTACATTGATAGACGCATCCATTCCACTGATGAGAGCACTATTATTGATTTGATACGCTAATTATCACGCGCAATAACTGATTGGATACGCATATTTATTCAATTATTACTGCCATCAATTCAAAAACAATTTCATTGATATATTGATGAAATACATTACCTTAACTTTATTAACAGAAAATCGTTATGATATGGCGATCTTCAGTTGCGTGGTTACAGTATGATTGATAGAGGGTGCTAATGCAATGCATATTACGATCAGTGTAAAGAGGGTGCTAATACAATGCATATTACGATCAGTGTAAAGAGGGTGCTAGTACAATGCATATTACGATCAGTGTAAAGAGGGTGCTAATACAATGCATATTACGATCAGTGTAATTGAAATTGGTAAAGGCATTTGCCGAAAACAAATTCATCTTGCGTCTTTGGCGATTTCCTCGGTGGAAATGGTAAAAATCACGATTTCGTCGGTAGAAATGGTAAAAACCACGATAATTTAATTTTCTACAGTAAAATCTTGTTTTCTGTTGTTTGTTGTTGACACGCAGTGCACACATTTTGTGCATGACGCTCAGGTCGTAGAAGTGAGTGTTCCATGTCATACCATGACACGGGAACTCCGCGGTTACGGTTATGTCCGAAAAACCCGTGACTTTCACTTCTGATGCAGGGCGCTTGGCGAAGGAGCAATCATTATCTATCTATATATATAATAAATGTCTCTTAGATATGACGCGGCGCTGAGATCGAGAATCGAGCCCGGATCTTCTGGCTGCGAAGCGAACGCCTTAACCACCAGCCTACAAAACATACATAAAAATGCTAGGGTGACTCATGGATTTAGCTTGAGAGCCCAATTCCGGTGGAAGTCTCCCTAGACCCGCTAGAAAACTAAAGACGGTCCCAGGCTTAAAAAAAAACAACTAAAGGCGCGGTCTCATGCAGGCTAGAGAACTATAGACTAGTGAAATAGAGGTGGTCTCAGGCTAGAGAACTAAGGGCGGCCCCAGGCTAGGAAACTGAAGGCGGTCCCAAGCTAGCGAACTAAAGGCGGTCTCAGGCTAGGAAACCAAAGGCGGTCCCAGGCTAGCGAACTAAAGGCGGTCTCAGACTAGAGAACTAAAGGCAGTCTCAGACTAGAGAAATGACGACGGCCCCAGGCTAGTGAACTAAAGGCGGTTCCAGGCTAGCGAACTAAAGGCGGTCCCAGGCTAATCTCGGCTGAGATTCGGCTTGGCTGAATATTTGGACTGACGCCTTCACCGAATCTCGGAGCAGTCCTTCATAATTCATGTCTGGAAATTTACTTTCAGCTTCAGCCAGTTCTAGCAATTAATGTGCACTTAGGTGACACTGCTGTTTGCTTCAAATATGTGATTTGACTGTTAAACTAACTCTCTATCACTATTGATATTGTATTACTTACTGTCTAAATATGTAAATTCCATAAAATAAACCATCACTAATTTTCCCGTTCAAATGAAGACTTCTATGGCGCAATATTTTATCTCCCCAAATTGAAGAGTTCCTATAGTTTGTTTTTTTAATTACCTAAATGCCAGTAAGTATGTAGAGATACGATGTATCAGTAACTAGATAAAGCAGACTATAGGAACTCTTCAATTCCAGGAGATAAAATATTGTGCCATGGAAATCTTCATTTGAACGGAAAATGTATGGCCTGTTTTCATTTTGGGATTTTTATATCTAAATGGTAAGTAATACAGCATTAATAGTGATAGAGAGTTAGTTTAACGGGACTGACTCACGATTTTTCCCAAAATTTTGTTTTATTTCACTTTTAATGACCAGAGTCTACTGCCTAACATGTTCAAATGATTTCAGCACGTAAAAATTAAGGTTATACATTATCACAGAAGCTTATTTTAGAGAGTTCATTATTTGTTTTGTAAACAAAGATTGCGGTATGTTATTGTTTACGAAATTTTCAGAAGAAATGGATATCGATCTAAGTTTATTATATCTTTCACATTTCAAGCATTCTTCGGGTAAAATGTGTCATCTAAAAGTTAAAATTTATGATTATGCAAAATTAAGATGCTTTATACTACAAAATTGATATTTCACTGGTTTGTTTGTTTACATAAAAAGACTCTAGTCTTTGTTTACATAACACAGATTTAAGGCTAAAATATTGCTTTTATTCTTGCATTCAGTAGGTCAAAATGTTGGCTGACAACATTAAGTGAGTTATATTATTTTGTTCAAAAATCGTGAACCAGTCCCTTTAACAGTCAAATCACTTAATTGAAGCGAAAAGCAGTGTCACCTAAGTGCACATTAATTGCTAGAACTGGCTGAAGCTGAAAGTAAATTTCCAGACATGAATTATGAAGGACTGCTCTGAGATTCGGTGAAGGTGTCAGTCCAAATATTCAGCCAAGCCGAATTTCAGCCGAGATGAGTCCCAGGCTCGTGAACTAAACGTGGTTCCAGGTTAGCGAACTAAAGACGGTCCCAGGCTAGCGAACTAAAGGCGGTCTCAGACTAGAGAACTAAAGGCGGTACCAGGCTAAAGTGAAATAAAGGCGGTCCCAGGCTCGAGAACTAAAAGCAGTCCCAGGCTAGCGAACTAAAGGCGGCCATAGGCCTCTGCATATATATTATTTTACACTAGCTGCCCTCCTAAGTCTCGTATTATTTTTCAAGATAGAAAACATGGAAGTATTCGAGGCCTTACTGATACACATTAATTTAAGACAAGTCTGTATCAGTTATTGAAAATCAAGACAGCACTGTTTATAGTATAGTAATATACTAGTAATTGAGGATTTCTAATATAAAAAAAAAAAACCAAAAAAAAAAATAAAAAAATAAAAATAAGGGAAATATGAGATTTTTTAGACAACTTGTGATATGAACAGAACACACTAAACTGTACGTGGCATTTCCCCATTACCAAGCAAAAATTGTTTGATACGTTTGAACAAAATTTAATTGCAGATATTAATTATTCATCTAAATGTATGCTTTTTTACGACCATTATTGATTTGTATTCACACTGCATGATATTATCTAGTAAAACAAATCAGGAACATTAGATTGTAATAGTATACCACAGTGATAGAAAGAGGTCTTAACAACATTTCAAGAGCCATTCATTTATCTTTATAAATAGCTCTGTAATTATGAAATTGAGGATGAATATCCTTTTGTTTTAAAAAGTCTGTAGAATATGCATGAATATACCTGCTTAATACAGTGTATATAAATATGTTCTATCTTTGCATTCTAGAAGATTTGTATAGAAGACCAAAGTATATACATGTAGTGCAAGATGGGAAAATGTCTACCAGTAAATCTGGCTTTAACGGTTGGATCATTATGTATGCTTATGATGTAGTATTTTAAGTCCCTAGAGAGCTCGATCACGTCTTTGTATTTTACTTCTCAAGTTTTGAAGGAATAGCGCCACATATAATGAAACTTGATGTAATTACCAAAAAAGACGTACACGTATGTCTTACACAATGAATTGATTAGACTTGTAATGTAATTTTATATCATTATTTTCATTGGTGTGGCAAATGTTATTGTAACTGAACGAATACATGTACCATGCACCCCACAGCTTCCCGAATTGCACATGCCCAACACCCCCCCCCCCCTCTCTCTCCCTCTCTCTCTCAACACCACTTATACCCATTAAACCTTGATTTTTGAGATTAGATATTTGGCTATTCTGCAATACTCATGAAAAGTAATTTTCTTAGAGGAACCAGTTACAGACTCATAACGCAAAAGAAGAGTGCGAGTGATGTTTTTGCATCCCCTATGGAAACAAAGTTTGCACTACTAAAGAAGGTGATAACGAATCTAAAAACAATTTAAAAAAATAAGTCCAAAACAAGTGCAAGTAGTAATTAGTTTTTACAGGTTTGCTCTCTGCGTATAGGTGATTCGTATCGAACCCCCCCCCCCCCCCCCCCCCCCCCCCCCCCGCACATTCCACGTGGGGGCCTAGGGGAAATTTTTGGGGCATTATTGTTAACCGGGCCATAACCTTCTTGTCTTTTTAACGCCTTTGATATTTGGTATGCCATGATAAGACAGTGTGTCACGTGACATTTGTGATTATTTTTTACCCTTGACCTTTTATGTACATTTTGTAAATAAGGTCAAATGATAGAATTTTTGGAACATTTTCGTTCGGACCATAACTTTTTGCTCTTTTGACATAGGCCTTTGGTATTTAGTAAGTTTGATTTAATATCATATGTTCACAACACTGTTCCTTGGTTGAAAAACATACCGGTATGCATATAGGTGACTGTTATGTACAGTGGTTCTTAATTTTCCACTTTAAAGATAGGTTATAGACTTTGTATGGGAAAATATGACGACCGAGTTTTTTGGCGCGTAGACGGACCGAGCTTGCGAGTAAAAGATGAAAAACACACACACAAAAAATTGAAATTGAAAGTAAATAATAATTGTTGTCAATAATGTATCACTTCATATATTATTGACAACAATTTTGTATAAGGAATTAATTTGCGCATCGATTCATCCAAAGAGAGCAATAATTCAATCTAAGAAATCATTAAATCAGTTGTGGATCCATATATTGAATCGAAGATATCTCTTTAGATAATTGTTCCGAGTTATAAATGAATCATTGCGCGTATCAATTGAATTCATGCTTTCATTGATTCAATTGAAGAGGGCAATAATTCAATTATTGCGCCCATTACTTAAATTAATGTGCGCATTAATTGAATTGATGTACGCAGTAATTTTATTGAAGATATATAATTAACTATATATCACATATTCAATAAATTCATGCGTGTGTTAATTGAATCATTCCTCTGTTCAGATGAATTGTAACGAACATCATTTCTATAATTGTTGATACAAACAATTCATTTATTAGCGCCCATCAATTCAGTAGAATAATTTATGCTATCAAAATTCAGTTAATGTGCGCAATAATTTAGATCTGAAGATATCATTAATTATTTGTAGATATCTTTGATTAATTGAATTATAGCGTACATTAAATGAATTAATAATATCTTCAAATAATTAAAAATATCTTCTATTATTTGAGTTTGTGTTAATTTGGCGCTCCAAAGAGGTCACGTAAGTACAAAGAGGTCACGTAAGTACAGTTGGCTCGTGTATCCATAATGGAGGTATCAATGTTAATTATTAATGAAATTTAATGAATATTTTTCATTCAATACATTATCAAGTCTTAAACTAGCAACAAAATTCCGTGCACGAGATTGATAGCAGATTTAAACTAAATGCAGTATAACAAAATTTCTGCTCACTTTAGAAATCATAATGGTAAAATGACCTAATTAACAATCAGCATACATTTCCGAAACTACGTGAAGCCTTATTAGGCATTCATCATTATGCATGTTGACAATATTGTATGTAATTTATTGTCGCCCATTCAACGAGGTTTTGAATGTGTGTATCTATCATACTGTATATTTCTAAATATATAATATCATGTAGTTTAGCTGAAGTACCACTCGCTAATTAAATAACATTACTATTTGACGTCTGCAAGTTAATTCGCGATTTTAGTAAACGTTTTACTTTTGAAATGATACAGTAAGTTTTCCGTTTGTTCTCCAAATTTTTAAAACTGGATTTGATCTGAAACTGTTTACTTTGTTTCTCCCCACACCAGAATCTAGTTCATCCAACTATTTTGATATTGGTTTTATGACTTGGCGCGCCTAGAAACAATATGACAATAGGCTGTAAATGTGCAATGTACATCAATAATTAATGAATTTGAAGGTCATGTTGCGTCTAATTGTTCTATATATTTGCTATATTAAATGTGAAGTTTATTTTCATCTGCTACCATTACAGCTGCACTATCACTAATTAACCATATTCAATTGGTCATGTACATCCTGACAAATGAAAATTAGTGAAAGAAACTATCCTGAAGTAGAATTGATAAACTACTCACTTTTGTCATTTGCATATAATTTTTGTATATTTGTTACATTGCAGTATATCAGAATGATTTGCTGAAGTAGTTTGAAAAACTATATAAACTATATAATCTAAACTAGTTAAAATTTGCCAGCAAATTCGCCCTATATTACATGTACAGATCTGACTTCGCACACACGATCTATCATTTTTATTGAAAAATCTTAAAATGATTGTGGTAGTGTTTGATATATGGTCTTCCCATTAGCTCTGAATACTGGAGTAGCTCAAAAAGTAAAGCACTAGACAATCGTACAGTCGTGCCAGAGGTCCAGGGTTCAATTCTTAGCAGAGGCAACATAGTACTTGTTACATTTGGCACCGACTAGTTAGGTGTAAGTGATTGCTCCCAAAACTTTGTCCCTTAGGCACTGACACTCCCAAAGAGTCCAGACGCCTCCCTCTCTCTCTTGGGGTATAATGTGGTGATGTTAGATATATTGCCTTCTTACATGTACTAGCTCTGGCTAGTGATTAACCCTTTAGCGTGATTGGTAAATCACTGGACAGTCGTGCTAGAGGTCCCTAGTCTGATCCTCAGCAGAGGTAACACAGTCACTGTTATACCCTTCATATTTCCGTACTTGCCATCCCGATTCAACAGATAACGAACACCCATGCCTGCTTTATACAACAGCCAACGAACAACCATGTCTGCTTTATTTGAATGAGATTGGTTAGTTTGGCATAGTAATGTAACTAAGCAATCCATGGTGTCCGGATAGGACCAATTGCAAAAGCATGACTGCGCGTACATTAGTCACAACACGCCGTCACGCCAACAAGCAACGCACCTTCGCGCTCTCACGCCAACAAGCAACGCGCTGTTGACCTCGCTTCTCTTGTGTAGCACCAATCAGCGGGGAACCAGTTTATGAGCCGTCACGCTAACACAACTTTACACAATGCGCCTTTGTGCCAACAAGCAACGCGCTGTCACGCCAACACAACGCGCCTTCATGCCAACAAGCAACGCGCCTTCGCTTGTTGGCGCGAAGTGTACAGTTGTGTTAGCGTGAAGGCGCGAAGGCAAGTTGTGTAAAGTTGTGAAGGTGCGTTGCTTGTCGGCGCAAAAGCGCGTTGCTTGTTGGCGTGTTGTGACTCATGCGCAGTCAGGCTTTTGCAAATGGCCCTATCCGGACACCATGGCAATCAAAGAAATATGACTGGGCCTTGATATGCAAGTTTTACTGAAGAAAATGATGTCAAGTATAAATTGGTGTACAAGATGCTCAGACCCTCTCATCCTTGACATCAATACATTTAGTACAGGAGGATATATAATACAATTAAGAAATAAATTTCATTTTAAAAAATATATGAGGGTATGAACTGGGACACTTCACATTGGCATACTTTCATGAAGCACTTCAAAATTGTGCCAGATTGAAGCATCACAATCAATACCCTCGTGGCTTTTCGGTTTATCTTTTAAATTTACTCTTCTGGAATTCCCAATTGTTAAAATAGACATACTATATTTATGAAGATTCCCTCACGCATTGTTTTACAACTGCAGTATATTCATGGGGAAATGGCTATTATTACAATTTGTAAAGACATCAAAGACAAAAGATTTAAAAATGAAAATATTTCTTTTTGAAGCTTTAGATTTAAAGTGAAAAATGACATAATGGATATCATTGCTCTACTAAAGTCATCAAATCTTAGAGGAAGGATTAGCTTTGATTGATCTTGGTTTTTCAAAATTAAATAGATATGCATCACAAACATATGTTTGTCTTGTAGTTTCATCCAAACATTTTTTGCATCTCCAGCTTAGAAGCATGATGAAAGCATTTAAATGCATAAAAATGTACAATTTTTAAAACTTTATTATACAAATACATACAGGTCTAGCTACACAGTAGAAATAAATATGTATAAATTGGACGGATTCAGTTTGAATAAAGTTGTAAACTTCAATATCCTCAAGTTATTCAGATATTTCAGAATCTGATGCAGCATTTAGATTCATTGTTTTCCAGCATATCCTGGGATAAGAATGAAGTGGTCCATGATGACATCGCTGAGCACTGCAAAAAAAAATTTTTTAAAAATGCATTCTTGATTTATTAAATGAAACGTTACATTAATTTAGAATTTTTTCTAGTTTATGATGATATTCATCTGAGATTTTCTCTGATTTTACAAATGTATTTTTAATTTACTTTTCCTATCTTATTCATTCATTATTATCTTTTTAGTCTGTGTTTTGAAAAACAAATACAGATATCCATCTGCATTTTGAAATAAATATACTTTTCAAAATCATTTCCTTTCATTTAAGGACAATATTTGCCCCATAATACATCAATGATTTAAAAATGATTAAAATGCAGGTGAATTCACGGTGAGAAAACAAACCAATAGCTTATCAAAAACATGCAGGACTTGATCACATTGGCTGTTTACAATTGTGTCTATGATGTCAGAGACAAAAACATGCAGGACTTGATTACATTGGCTGTTTACAATTTTTTTCTATGATGTCACATACATGTAATTAGCCAAATCCCACAATTTCTCTTAAATTTAGGATAAAGTCCACATCTTAGCCAAAGTTTTCTGGCAAAAGTTTAAAAATATTATAGAGCACAAGTATGCCCTATCACTGATTGAAGATATAATGATTTACAAATGATATCAGTAAATGGTGTTGGAGCAATCTGTCATCATCTGTCAATCAAAAACTTAATTTAAAATACTGTATTTTCCCTTAAAATTGTTGAAAGTGTGAAATTCAGACATTTTCATTGCATCATAACTCAATAATTCTGACATGATAAGATTCTATTTTTGATATTTTGAAATAAGGTGGTATTTTAGTTTTGAACCATAATTATCTACTTCTGCTATAAGAGTTATTTTCTGGGGCAGAAAGTAACTAGTTCTTTTACAATGACACTGACCTCTCAGTAGACTGACTGCGCATTAGCTCTCTGTGCCTCTTTACTTCTTCTCTCACACAATCTACGGTATCTCTCTAACTCCTGTGTAGGAATACAATACCAATAAAATACTCTTCATTCTAAATTCTTATCATTTCTGCACGTTTTAGAAATACTTCATTTAAACTGCAATGATTTCATTACTGATGATAATGTTTTACAATCTTGACGATACTAGTTTTACCTCGTCTTTCTGTGTTCTGAGTGAATCAATGGCGGCCTCCTGGTACTGGGAGTCTTTGGCAGGGTCATCTACCAGGGCAGGGTTTGATATATCCTGTGTATCAAAACAAATGTGTATGAGGTAATTTCTTGGTATATGAATGCATCATGAACCCAGATTATTTTTTTTTAAAAGACGTGATACGTGTAGTACTGAGAGAGACAAAAGTGTGATTTATACAGAGAAACCAAACTTACATCTTGTGGGAAAAATCCCGTGAATGCATGTTTCCATAACTGCAGGGGATTCCTGTAATTAATGATAATGAATGGTCATCTTCACACAGAATGAAAATCCCCTATCCGCATACCTGAATGTATTTACATGTTTGATATTAGACAGATTGTGGAGCACTACTCCATTGTGTATTATAGGTTACAGACATGTCCCATTCTTGCACATCACAGAATATGTTTACTCTAAGACAAACTTCTAGATCTATCTTATCAATTTTTGAGAAAGCAAGAAAAATAATGAGATAAGATTTATAGCCAACTGGTTATCTCTTTAGTTTGAAGCACTTTTAACCAATGAAAATAGCTGTTCTATTTTTGAGTTAGGTTAGGTTGTAAAGAATAATGTACTTTGACATTACATCACACGTATTACAATGTCCAGTGATGTGTCTATTCCATACTATCTTTTTCAGTTAGCCAGACGTCATGAATGTAATTTTGACAGACAGTTAATACATGTAATACTGTGCTATTTGATTGTAATTTTGACAGACAGTTAATACATGTAATACTGTGCTATTTGATTGTAATTTTGACAGACAGTTAATACATGTAATACTGTGCTATTTGATTGTAATTTTGACAGACAGTTAATACATGTAATACTGTGCTATTTGATTGTAATTTTGACAGACAGTTAATACATGTAATACTGTGCTATTTGATTGTAATTTTGACAGACAGTTAATACATGTAATACTGTGCTATTTGATTGGCATTTTGGTTTCAATCTACTCTATATTCCCTATATTACGTGAGTACTTAATTGGCAGATATCACTATTCAACGTCCATTTGTGAGACGGTAACATTGTGAGAGCTGTGCTCTGAGAGAACAATTTCAATCTACAGTGTATAAAAATTTGAAATGAATAAATCAAAGCAAGAGTTTCAATTTCAAGAGATAGGTTTCTTATGGATTAACACACATATATCAATTACTCACATATTACAATATATATATATATATATATATATATATATATATATATATATATATATATATCGCATGTCAATTTTAAAAATCAATGGGACTGATGACTAGGTTCTGCAGAGGTTATTAAACCTAAACTCTGTTATGTAATAATGGATAGCCCAAAATTTGATAATTCATCCCTGAACAAGGCACTCTATAAGCATTGTTTCTCTTCATCTAACTGTTAAATGGACTTCAAACTGGGTGGGAGTTATTTGGAGAATTTGGTGACTTACCACCACTGAAATTGCATGTCCTAAATCAAATCCAGTTTTAAAAACTTGGCTCAAATATTTTTTCTTATAAAGAATGAACTTACTTTGCATGGACTCGACCAATGTCTTGTTCAGATATGGGAGGAGTACCTATTGAGCAAATTTTCACAAAATTTAAATACATTTGATAAAGTGAGTATTGATGTATTACACAACATACAGATACCATCATAAATGCTGTACATCTCCTGGATCCAGAAATTCCGAAAAAGCAATTTAGTTCCAGTTAAGCTCATCTTCCAAGCATATTTTTATAAAATTGAACAGCTGAGTTCTACTTCCTGGACATTTCAAAGATACAGTGCCAATAAATGTTTGTCACATTACAGTTAATGGTTATGTCTCGGCTGAGACTTGAAGCACATATCTTCATATGCAACGATAGAGAGGTCCCCCACTTAACCACTAAGGTAAAATGTAAGACAACAATTGCAGAAAAAGTGTTCGTAATAAAGCCTATCAAAAACTTTCCAAGTCTATATGAATGGTGGGATTTATCATATGAACAGGTAATTAACAGAGCTCTGAGTTTTGGATCATTGCTAAGGGATGTACATGTACATTGACAATGCTATGAATGCATGGTGAAAAATGTTTAAGTCTGAACTGAAAATTCCAGTCTATACCTATTTGTTGTAGAGAATCGTGTCCTGCTGCCACATGAAGAGGTTTATTGTGGTCAACTTGTAGAGATTTTCTGTAATATCATATAAAAATTTTGTAGAGAAGCATTTATTTTACAACAAATAAATTCTGTTTACGTCTACATTTACAATTATTACGTGTTTACCTAAATATAATAAATTCATCAATACATAAAAGTAAATTAATTAGGCAATTTCAACAAATTATACAAATTATTAAGAAATATATTCTTACAGACATCTTCTTACTCACCCCATAGTTGTCCCAAACAAATGATGGCTTATCAGACCTCTCAATCTCATTACCAACTGCTCCTGTTTCAGACCAAAGAACTGCACGGAAAAGGTGAAGTACAGTAACTAATTTATGTCACAAACAAACATAATGTTTAACTTTTATATATATATATTATATGCATGGTTAGACTCCACAAACAAACATAATGTTTAACTTTTATATATATATATTATACGCATGGTTAGACTCCACAAACAAACATAATGTTTAACTTTTATATATATATATTATATGCATGGTTAGACTCCACAAACCAAGGGTGAAGATACATGGTGTTTCTCATTTCTCTTGAGAAGAGAAACACTGTGTATCGTCACCCTTGGCTAGTGAAGATGGGTTACTCAAAACAAGAGAAAAATCTGTAGCTTTGTTCCACAATGCACACATGTCTAAATGAAAATGATTACCTGCAATGTAGCTCCATTTGTATGAGCCACAAACCTAAGGGTCTTGCATATAACTTTCCTCTTTTCTGAATCAAAATCCTACAACAGAAAAAATAGTTATGAACTATTTCGAAATGTCTTCTATTTTCATTTTTCTTAAGGCTGTTTATAACATTCATGAAATATCCCATTATTTATTTTTAAAGCCTAATAAAATGAGTTGTTTACGTATACAGTATGTGGCTTTTGCTTCTATGTGATGTTTATTATATCTCTCTTGACAGTTACTAACACCTGAAATTACCTGGAACACATCGTATTTTCCTCCAATTATAATCAATGGGATAAGAAAAGGGTCCATCATTGCCTTGTCCTGCAATATGACCAAATTATAATGGAAATAAAATTTTCTCAATAAAATTCAACTGCATTTACATTGCATGCAAATTAGTGAATACAAAGAACATTGAAATGTATTCAAATTCATAATATCAATATTCAAAAGTTAAGTGGTAAAACTAAATAGTTTTTCATCTGTGAAGAGATAAGACCCTAATCAAATTAAATCATAATGAAAATAAGCCCAAAACTTAGTAATTTGAACAAATTTATTTTTGAATTGTTTTAAAAGTACCACAAATGTATAAGATGTCAGACTACAGCTAAATATGTTTTAAAACCATATAAGTGGAATTTTTAGCAAGACACAAATTTAGCAATTTTCCCATTAAAATGGGTAACATATATTCACAATCTGATTAAAACCAGATCCTGAGATCCGCTCACAATCGCTACACTAGGATCTGACGTAACCCCATAGGGGGTCATGTCCGCATGACCTTTCGCTTGGAATATTCATGAGAACTATCAGCCAGTCAGATTGCGCCATACAGACAATGATGGCTATTTAGGCGGTTCCTGGCAATTCATAAACAAATTGCTGTAATCTCTCTCCCACGAAGTTTATTCCACACTGTAAATTTGTATATTCTCGCTTAACGAATTTTAAACTTTCGCAATAATGCCTAATCTATTCCGTTCATTCAAACAACAAAACGTACGATATGAAATATACCCAAATTAAATTAATTGTGAACTCAGATTTATGTATGAATATAGAGACGGGTACAAATTGAATAGTTTTCAAGATGGTTTACTTAAATAACGCGAGGAATATAACGCCAGTCGACGTAAACGGTGCATTGTGACGTCGCATCTAGCTGCGATATGTTTTCTTTCAAACCAAACAATCGCAGCCATTTTCCTTGAATTGTGAACTCCATCGGGATTTTTTAGCGTTTGAATGAAAGACAACCCGCAGAGAATACAGACGTTGTTTAAATCGCATGTTTTGACAGGTGTGCAGTCGTCTGTCAAACGCGCAGCCATTTTTAAAAAAAAAATTTTTTTTTTACATCTCTAACGTAAATAATCACATAAAGGTTCATGGGAGAAAAATTATCATTGGTATAAATCGACAGGGTCAATTTGATTGGCTTAACGAAAGGTCATGCGAACGTGACCCTATATGGGGTTACGTCAGATCCTAGTGTAGCGATCTAAGTGAGCGGATCTCAGGATCTTGTTTTAATCAGATTGCATATATTCAGCAAAAGCTAATTTTAGCGACTTTATATTTCAAAGAAAGATGACTATTACCTACGATATGGAATAAATTGTCAATGATATTTAAGGTTAGCGATCTCAACACCCTCGCTAATAATGCCAAAATTAAATCCTCCCTAAAAAATTCTGCTTATACGGTAGTTTGTCTACTTAAGCTGCATTTTATTCTACGTATTTGAATTATTTGTTTCAAAGTACATTATATTTCACAAATACACAATGTCCTCCTTACTGAGTGTTCCTCTCCCACTCTCTCCCACGCCTTTCTGCGTAACTTCTCCTTCAGACCGGGATTTTCCTGCTTCATTTCTGCCAGAATGTTCTCTATCCTGGCCTTAGCTGCTGCTAACAGAGTCTCCAGGGTGAACCAGATCTCCGAGGGCTTGGACAAATCTACCACAATGGCTAACGTGGTGTGTCTAGTACACATGTAACGATAACAAGCAGTTGCAGATTTTGGACTAGACACCAACTAAAATATGATCTTGAAGCAACAAAAATGTTATACATGTATATTTGCATCCTTGTGGTACTTTTGAAAAAGTATAAAAGATCAATTTAGCAAGCAATTGATAGTAGTACATGTATAAGGTTCAAGTGAACTCATTTTCTAAAAAAAAATTACCTGTGGATATAGATTCTTCAATAGGTACTCATATCAGAAATAAGCACAATTTTGTTATCATAAATAATTTTTGCCAAAATACCTAGTAAATTTACATACATAACACAATTTGGCAAAAACTATAAAAGCATCAAGATAATAAAACCAATGCAATTATCAATACACCAATATGAATAAAGAACAAATGTGTAAGTTATGATACACGTTATATAAGCAATACTTCTAAATAAAAGCACTTACAGAATTGTGTCTGGATTCAGGGGTACCTCCATCAGTTTAGACAGCCACGTGCCCCCTCCTAATTCCCAAATATGACCAACATCTTTTGCCTTAAACCAACAGAATATTCAGAGAGACTATAAATCAACGTAACAGCAAAAACATGTACGCAAACAAGAAATTGAATAAACAGACAGAAAACCATTCCCTATTTGTTTTTCATACACAGACGGCAATTGTAACAAGAGGCCCATGGGCCACATTGCTCACCTGAGTCACCTTGGTCCATATCAGAAGATTTTCCATATATATTTGCATGTAAAACCGTAGTCCCTATTATGGCCCCAACCTAACCCTGGAGGCTATGGTTTTTGCAAACTTGAATCTACACTATGTCAGAAAGCTTTCATGTAAATGTGAACTTCTTTGGCCCAATGGTTCTGGAGAAGAAGATTTTTAAAGATTTTTCCTATATATTTGTATGTAAAACTTTGATCCCTCCCTTGTGGCCCCATCCTACCCCCAGAGGCCATGCTTTTAACAAACTTGAATCTGCACTATGTCAGAAAGCTTTCATGTAAATATCAGCTTTTTTGGCTCAGTGGTTCTTGAGAAGATTTTTAAAGATTTTCCCTATATATTTGTATGTAAAACTCTGGTCCCCTATTGTGGCCCCATCCTACCCCAGGGGGCCATCATTTTAACAAACTTAACTCTGCACTATGTTAGGAAGCTTTCATGTAAATATCAGCTTTTCTGGTTCAGTGGTTCTTGGGAAGAAGATTTTTAAAGATTGTCCCTATATATCTGTATGTAAAACTTTGATCCCCCCTTGTGGCCCCATCCTACCCAAGGGGGCCATCATTTTAACAAACTTGAATATGCACTATATCAGGAAGCTTTCATGTAAATCTCAGCTTTTCTGGCTCTGTGGTTCTTGAGAAGAAGATTTTTAAAGATTTTTCCTATACATTTGTATGTAAAACTTTGATCCCTCCCTTGTGGCCCCATCCAACCCCCAGGGGCCATGATTTTAACAATTTAGAATCTGCACTACCTAATAAAGCTTATCTATAAATTTCATCTTTTCTGGCCCAGTGGTTCTTGAGAAGAAGATTTTTTAATTACCCTACTCTATTTTTACCTTTTCTTGATTATCTCCCCTTGGAAGGTGGCCTGGCCCTTTATTTTAACAAGTTAGAATTCCCTTTACCTAAGGATGCTTTGTGCCAACTTTGGTTGAAATTGGCCCTGTGGTTTTTGAGAAGAAGTCAAAAATGTTAAACGTTTACAGACGGACGGACACCGGAATACGGGTGATCAGAAAAGCTCACTTGAGCTTTTAGCTCAGGTGAGCTAAAAATGAGTACATCAAACAAATCTATGAATACCCATGGCTTAACTGCTTTATGTTACAATAATATAATACATATAGATCTTCACACTTACGATATTGTGGCCTTTGGCTCTCCTACCAAATGTGTATTCTAACGCCACAGTAGGTTTGGGAGCTTCATCTCTGCATACATAATGAAATTAAGAAATGAAGACCTTGCATAAAACTTTAGTTTTGTAAAACTCTGTGAAGATATTGATGAATGGTATGCACTCTAATTAATGAATTACATTCAATTTGATGGTTATTTGAAATGTTCTAATACAACACAGAATGGGATGAGGTAGTTTCCCCTATTCTGGAATTTTCTTTTTTAGAAATTCATATTGAAGGTCAGTAAAAATTTGTCGAAGACCCCTCCACACACACACACACACATCCATTTCTTGCTACCCACAGCCACATTGAAATATTTCCCACAAGTCTGCAAAGAGTAAAATTAAAACAACGTGACACTTGTCATATTTTTATTTTGTATATTGAATTACCTGTCTAAAAATCTGAGGATAATTGAGGTTTTCCCCTGAAACAGTAAAGAATGCAGATTAATTAATGTCAAATAAATAAGAATGCAGATTAATTAATGTCAAATAAAGGCAAATCAAATACAGTCACTGATACATTACATAGTAGGCATTCATGCATTATTCAAATGCAAGAGTATACTCCCCTTGGAATAACACTTACAGAATTTTTACTTCCAATGAAGAAGAGGGCTGCATCCTCACTTTTAGGTCCATCATCTGTTTAAAATGTGATACAGAAATATTTTCACATGTAATTTAAATGTAATAATATACTCTAGGTTCTTTACATCTACAGCTATATATGATACCTCAATCTGAAAATAGTGATGATTATTGTAGGGTAATTGAAAACTACAACAAAAAAGGAAAACTAATTATAACAAGATGTACTGTGAGCAATGCTCACTAAGAATACCTCCCGCTTACCCCTATCTCCCAAAGGGTGTTGTTAATAGGTATAAATTACCTCTTTCCTGAGTGTCAAAATATGGTATGCCTTTGTAGAAGAAAATGGAAGATATAGTCCGAACACGAATCCATGGCATAAACCTATAATTTTGACCTTGAGATCAAAGGTCAAGGTCATAAAGATGTCATGAATGTACATGACACATAGTCTCATGGTGATACACCCATGTCTTATGGTATGACTGTCAAAACCCTATAATAAATTTTGACCTTGAGATCAAAGTTCAAGGTCATATAGAGGTCATGAAGGTACTCGACACATCGTCTCATGGTGATACACTCATGTGTCAAATATGATATGCCCATGTCAAAGAACAAAGAAGTCATGGCCCTGACACGAATCCATTGTAAAAACCTTTAATTTTGACCTTGATGTCAAGGTCATATGGAGGTCATGAAGGTACATGACACATCGTCTCATGGTGATATACTCATGTGTCAAATATGGTATGCCTACGTCAAAGAATAAAGAAGTTATGGTCCGGACACGAATCCATTGTAAAAAACCTTTAATTTTGACCTTGAGGTCAAGGTCATATAGAGGTCATGAAGGTACTCAACACATCGTCTCATGGTGATCTACCTGCAAGCCAAATATGGTATGCCTAAGTCAAAGAACAAAGAAGTTATGGCCCGGACACAAATCTGCACAGACAGACAGACAGACGGACAGACAGACAGACAGAGTGATTCCTATATACCCCCCAGAACTTCGTTTGGGGGGTATAACTAGACCCATCATAACAGGACAAATGTACTCCCTGAGGGCTCATCCATATTTGAGCATATTTGAAAAATTGTATAGCTGAAGACCAGAAAGACTTCATTTTCAAAATTATTCATGTATCACTTAGATACAAGTTCCATCTCATACTAAATTCCTTTGACCTCAATATTTATCAATAATCATGGTGTAATAAAGAGTGTACAGATTTTTATGAAAATCCATGAACTAGTCTCGTAGAAAACGTCTGGACAAAATCATGTCCAGATGGATGGACAGTGATTCCATTAAAACCCTTTCAACACTTTAATTATGCAATAGTCACTGTGAGATCACATGTCTTTACAAACCTAAAACAAAATGACAAAGTTCATAAAGTTAAAAAAAAAAAAACACCTATAAAATGAAGACCTTGACCCCCCCCCCCTTTTTTTTTATCTAACCATGAAAACCAATAAGGAACCAAGATCTTCATGTGAGATACATGTAGCAGCCTTACAAGTGCATTTCACAACAGAAACTATATATGTAATGAAACTAAGACTGTTCCTTCTAGTCACCTTTTACATTTCTTTTTGACCAATAGGATATTTATGCAGGGTACATGTTTTATTACTGATACTGTAGTTTGTGTGGCAATATTGAAAAGGATCAACTATAGATTTAGAATATTTGTAATGATAGTGAAAAATATGGGTGTTCTACTAGTCAGGAGCAACCATAACACTAAGTTTGTCCTCCCATGATACTGAGCAAACATTTCCAATTAACCAGTTATGAGTGTTGACCTTGTGACTTGAAAACCATTTAATGGGGGTCATCTACAATTTAGGGGGAACCAGTATATCAAGTTTGATGTCTTTCAGCAAAGAGTTCTCAAAATATTGAGCAGACAATGTCTAGTAGTTTAACCCTTAACCTCAAAATTAATGGGGGTCATCTACTCCTTACATGTAGGATGTACAATGTACCAAGTTTGATGTTTGTCTAGCAAAGGTTCTCAAGATACTGGGCAAACACTATCTCACTATGTCAAATTTGAATCTTAACCTTTGAACTTGTCAAAATCAATAGGGGAGCTAGTATAGGCACTATTCCTTGGTATTTTTCTATATGAAGATGTTTATCTTGGTCTATGCAGACGACACATTTATTTTAGCCGAGTCTGCCGATGATTTAGAGTTTGCGTTGAATGAATCTAGAAGTTATTGTGAACATGGAAACTTACTGTGAATATTTGCAAAACAGAAGTCGTAATATTTTTAAAAGATTGACAAACAAAATGTGTCTTCATGTAAGGCCATGCCAATTTGTAATCTAGTTCGTCGGATTCGCCGCTTCTATTTGTAACAAATCCAAATTATAATATTATCAAAAAATAATATCCGCCCGCGTGTTCAAAAATATCCGTAAATATTTTTTTTTTAGTTTTTACAACAAGCGCACAAATAACCTTGATGTATATGCTGACAAATGACAGAAGCACGGGCTCTCGAGAAATTTCCTAACAGTGTAATACGGTTAAGTTATTCATGATGTCTATCTTAATATGTACGATACTTCATAACACTGGATTGGAAGTTGTTCCTTATGCTGGAATCGAACTGGAAGCCGATGAAACTTTTGAAGCACTATTCGATGCCACTATTTAGAGAACATTGATAGCGTATGATTGATTGTTTGATTAGCCTATATATTGACTGAAGTCTCTCTTGAGAATATTTCACTCACATGAAGACGTTACTATTACCGGTGAAGGGCTGCAAAATTTAGACCTATGCTCAGCGCTTATGGCACTGAGGGATCTTTATCGTGCTACACCTGCTGTGACAAAGATCTCAGTTTTTGCAGTCCTATCTGAAGGACCGTCCCATTTATTCGCCTCTTACAACAAACAAGGGGTACTGATCGATGACTATTTTAAACCAGACCGACAGTTAACGACAAATTCACAAAATTCAAGAAAATGCTCAAAGCGATGCAATGGATATTGCATTTGCAATGAATGTCAAAACTGGATGTGTCCCTAGCAATATGCATATCTCTGAATCGAAAGTTTGTAGAAATGAAACTTAAATAAAATTCTTCAAAAAGACCTTATCAGTTAATGTTGCAAAGTACATGTATTAAGTATGAAGAAAATAAGTCTTTGAAACTTGAAATACTTCTTATTTATTGTAAACTATATCAACAAAGTTGAAAAATATTAAGTTTATGTGGTAAATAAATGATATCTGATGATTTTAGATCTTTATTTTTAGGCGCCCGCTTTTTAAAATCACACTTAATTCAATTAAAAATATTTATATTTCTTGTATTCGCTCGCCTCATAATTTTTTCTCCAAAATTAAAAATAATATTTGTAAAATAATTTCACCCTCTCGCCTCACTTTTTTTGTTTGAAAATCCGAAGAACTATTTTACAAATTGGTGTGGCCTAATGGTTTATATGTTGAAACAATGAGTTCAATGAGCAAAAAAAAAAAAAAAAAAAAGAGCCTATGTGAACAACCACAGAATGCTACATTGTATGTTTGTGGTTATTAGAAAAATAAGATTATTTGATTTCCTGTTTAATTCTCAGTTAGATTTATTTGATAAAGTTGTAATGTTGTGCATTCATCTTATAATTTTTATAATTGCATTTCATTCAGGGTTTTTTTTTTTATACATTAACAAATGTATCAGGTTTTGAATAGCTGAATCAATTGTTCATTGTTTGTGTTATTTTTATAATCATATTCTCATGCCTGATTTTAGTGCACTGACCATTAGCTCGCACCTGCTGTTTATGTTAAAGTCAAATTTGCTGTGTTGTGTTTATTGAACTTGGATAGGGTCTGCATTTTGATTATTTAGCTTAATTATTAAACAATGAGAGTTCCTGTGTAATTTTGACTATTTATGTGTGCCTTTCACACACAGAATTGAATTCATTCCTGTAAAAGACTCGATCAACTATCCAAAACGTTATAATTTAGAGAAACAGTGGCCAATCACGATGCAAGTTTTACAAGTTCTGGTATATCTTTGTTTTTTAGAGCTGCAATTTAAATACCATTGTAAAGTTTATTTGCACTTTAAACATAGTGAATTTACATGCATCTAATTTTAGTAGCAGTGTAACCTAACTTTATTAACTTTTTCATTATGACTTTGTATTTCATTTTATTTATATACTTGTATTTGTTTATTGTAGCTTTTTACCATATATGCACACACATACATATAGGGCAAACCGACCATGGTTCGGACAGTTCTTGTTTTGCTTTCTTACAACAGGCTATAGTTCCGAATGCCGTTAGAATAGAATATTGCCATTGCTAGGGATGGTTTGCGGGAACCTTTCGGGATTTATCGAATGTCAATATACACATGTAGCTCAAAAAATATTATTTATGTGTTAATAACTGGATGGCACAGAAAAGAACCGATTTTGACCATGGTTCAAACATATCTGACCAAGGTTCAGATGCATCGTTTTATTTTCGGACTCTATAACTTGCAATGCAGTATTAGGAAAAATGGGGGTGGGGGACGCAACAACCGTCAACAGATACTGTAAGTGAATAATATCCGCTATTTAGAAATACGTGGGTAAACGTGGCGGGTGTTAAGAGGCAACAGGTGAGTGGGGGGGGGGGGGGGGGGGGGGGCTAATTTCCTGCCCCCACCCTTTTCAAAATAATAATAAAAATACTATTTCCAGTAATCTGAGTATATTTATTTAATGTTAGCCCTTTTCTTTTTCTCTTTTTCTTCCTTCCTTTTTTTCGCTTCCAGCTTATCCCGGTAAGCTTCGTCAAACGTCAGTATGAAAAATTAGGTGTTTGATTTGACTTTAGTTGACAGTTTTAAGTTTGGAAGGACGTCTTCATCTTCACATGGGATAACAGGATCAGGGGTTTGAAAAGGTTCGGCCGAGTTCACCTGCAATTACAACCAAAACACATTCTTGAAAAAGAAACATTTTTGTTCATTTCAGTATTGTAACAACCCCACCCCTTTTTTATTTTGTGAGTTGCAAAAGAGACCAAATATGAGACATCAGAGATCGTGAGATTGAAGAAAACACAATAACCACTGTAGCCGAATTAATGATTGATATTTCAGTTACAGTAATACATATTTAGATGAACTGCTATGGATTTTAAAATGATAAATGTAGTGTGGCATACTGCTAGTTTCAGCCTTTTCCAGGTCTGAAACGTCCTGTCGCGTTTTAATTCCTGGTTTGTTTCAAACACCACCTCGTAACATTTTCCCTGGGCAGCTGTAATTGAACACTCGACTGCTGCTAGGGCCATTTCCGGGGGACACACGGAGTCCACTTCTGGCGAAGGTTCAACTGGAGGACCAGGTGGAACAGGGATTTTCTCCAAAGTCCCATCCTCATTCAGAACACAGCCAAGATCTACTAAGCTTAAGGAGAGTTCCAGCAATGACGCTGCTGCTAATTCTGAAAGGAAATTAATATTTTTTTGAAAATATGTACATGCTATATAGTCAATTAACTTGCTTTTAAGCTATAACTTACCGTCATTTGTGGAATAGTCTGGGGCTGATTTCTCACTTGTGTCAGCAATGTCTGTTACAGTATCATTTTGGTCTGCATTTTCTAGGGAAAAATCATCCGTTTTTTATTTCCACAGCAAAAAAAACCACCCAAATATAAATTGTGTAGAATATGGAAAGATCAACTCTGTGTGAAACATATTTAATATATATATAGATACGTAGATATATATATACCAGTACCACTGCCGGACTTCGTGCACGTGTAGACTTCAGATGGTCCATATGCCTTGTTTGGAACAGCGTCTGGATTATATGGAAATATACCTGTGGCAGCAAAACCATTCACAATTTTTGCCGATTCGCTGGCCATTTCCATCCAGACAGAATGAAACAATAGGAAAAAGTGGGAATGGTTCACTGCACATCCCGTCTCAGCCATCAACTCACCCGTCTTCTTTCACCACTTCGAGTTCATTGGGCCAAAGAATGTTCTGTGAAAATATTAGTAAGGATGTAATTTTATGCATGCTATCATCTCTTGGGTAGAAAAAAAGACACAATATCATGAATTAAAGCATTTTCACCTGTCCAGTGGCTGAAGTCAGTTAGATGTGTGCAAGGGCAATTCAACCAATATTACTTTGTTTTCTCTCGCTGCAGTTATGAGCTCCACGTGATGGTGAGAATCATGGCCATCAAAAATCAGGATTTGGTGTCTGATTGGCCCAATGTTTTTTATGAAGACTTCCGAGAACCACATCAAAGCAAGACCCTTCAATGAAGACCGTATATTAACTTATAATTTGTTTAAAACGTATGTGTGTGATGTGTGCGTGCGTGTGTATGAGTGTGATATACTAATAAATTTTCGTACGTATGCTGTAATTTTGGTGTCGGAATGTTTTATTGTAAAATTGTAATCTTTTATCTAAATGACCAAAAAAAAAAAAAAAATGTGGGGGGGGGGGAGAGTTTATAAACTATAGCATTGAAATGAGGCATTATAGTTGACCTACATATAAAAATTAATTTCTGATTTATGTATAACACTTTTATTCCATAGCACAATTTATTTTATGATAAAATCTAATGCTTAATTTTAGTTTTAGGGACCATAAATGTAAAAGGCGTAAAATTATCATAATAACACATTAATCAACAAAACAATTATTTAAAATACAGCTCATATTGCTTTAAATAGTTATACTTGTTTTGTCCATCCTGTAGGGGATACGCCTAGTAGCGATCCGTCAGGGGCATTTTCTGTGTCCCAGGACTGCAGTGCCATCTTGGTTTTACCTTTGAAGATAAAATGAGGTGGCAATAATTGCCCCGCTGCATTTCCACTTGCGATGAGGGTTATTTCTGTTCGGGGCCAGTTTGTCTTCTCCATCTTTCAACTGGACCTTTGGCCTTTAGGTAACATAGACCCTGAATTAAATTTCTCCGAAATAATTTTGACACAACAAATGCATCTGGGCGGCGTAGGTAAGCTCTTTTTTCTCTAAAATGACGATCTTCTAAAACTGCAACAGCATTGTTGTCCCTGGGATTTTCTGGCTCGTGTCTTACGCAATAAACAGGCCCAACAGTTAATTCTCTCCCTCACCAGTGATGCATACCAACGCCATACACACCTTTGACTATGACATTTTTCATTTCTTTTTCTAAAACAAAATCGGACAAAAAAGTTTATTGGAAAAAGAAGTAAAATTATTTGATACAATTAAATGTTATTATTATTATTAGTAGTAGTAGTAGTAATAGTAGTGTTGTTGTTTTTGTTAATGTATTTTTACTGACTAAACACACAGTGTATTTCTTTTCTTTCAATGTGAAAAATTCTAACACAACCTGTGGTGGGTTTAAGGGGGTGCAACCCCCCCCCCCACCCCCACCCACCCTACCCCCCCCACTTTAGCCCAAAATGTCATAATCAAGATTAATTCTACTGCTCTTGAAAGAAATGCTAATAATGTTTATTTAGAAGACTTCATCCTTGTCCTCTATAAATTAAAAACTTCCTGGGGCCTCTCCCTCTGAGCCCCCACGAGAACTTCGTCCTTGACTTGCCTACCCCAATTACCCCCCCCCCCCCCTCCAACTTTGAAGTTGAAATCCTGGATCTACCCCGGATATCTATCGGATATTGTACAATTTATCATTGCAAACAAATTTTTAAAATGATAGAAAAAAATCAAAATTAAATTGCAGGATTTGATTTGCTTTATTTATGAAATTTATCTTAATTTTTAGAATCAATCCATTCGTATTCTTTTTTTAAAAATCAAATTGATATGTGTTTATCATTAAATGTCTCATTTATATCAATTATATATGAATTATTTTTAATATTTCCATTCAGCTATAACAAGAGTTGATTCAAACATTTGAAACTTTGTGAACATTGTACGAACCATGGTCAAAGGGTGTACGAATCTAGGTAGATTTATTGTTTGCACTTCAGTGAAGATTTCTCAAGAAATGAAAAAAATAACTTGTGTGTTTGTTGCATTTGGAGAAAGATTACTGACTTACAAAGTGAATATAAATAATGCATTTTACAGATATAAAGTAAAAATTCACATATTGGTTTCTTTTGCACTTTATCTGTCAATCTTATTGTGTTTAACACTCAATACATACCTTCAAATCTTAGCGCTGCCTCCAAGTATTTTAGTCACGTGGTACCTTCGGACACTAACTAAATGAAAAAACCCGATCGCTGTGATCGACACATTTCCGTGATATGTTAAAGATATGATTTATTCAACATAAAACGTAAGGATAAACTTGTCCGAAGTTAGGTCACATTTTCGTTTTGTCCAAACCATGGTCGGTTTTCCCTACTCACATACCTATACCCACTAAAACAGGGACAAACACACGCTATTTATGATCCGCACTTATATGTGAACTGTTTGTGGTGAATGAAATGAAACTGGTTAATTGATTGTAATCCATGTTGTGTTTTATCAAAAGTGACATGGAAGACAGTATAAAAGTAGTGGTATCTGATTTACTGTATGCATGTGAAATTTTGGGTTATGAAATTATTGATATTGTTGAACATACACATACTTAAGCCCCAAACACTGAAAGATTTTGTGAACTTATGTCTTCCATATAGATTCTGTATTTCTAAATAAGTTATATGTTTATTTTAAAAATCAATAATATTCTCTTTTCTCCTGATTTTTTGTCTGTTGGACCCCTGTTATTGTATATATGTAGATATGTTTCCTACAACTCATGTACAGCCAACTGCCAAAAGTTTATAGACAAATGGCGGACGTCAATGTCTAAACGTCAACGTAATTACGGATTTGCAGTGGCTATGAAATTACAAAGAGAATAAATCTTACCTCAGTAATTTGTTATATATCCCTTTGATCTGATCATTTTCAACATTCTGGAAGGTAGGGATCGATAGAGGTTCCGTATGTAAGTAATGGGTATGTTAATCCAGATGTCATTTATATTTCTCTCCAAGTCAGTGACATTGTTTAAATTAGAAAGTCTGCGTTTAAGTTTATTTTTCAACAGAAACCAAATGTTTTCAATTATATTTGCATCAGCTAGGTGACTGTGCTGGCCAAAACATACCTGGAATTCTGTTTATGTGTTTATATTCTTGTACAATTTGGGCACGGTGAACCGGGGCATTGTCATCTTGAAATATGTAATCGTTAGTAGGAAAATTTTTCACTACAACCGGCCGCAATTGTTCTTCAAGGATATCAATATATTTATTTGCATTAATGTTGCCATTAACCTCTGTTAGTGTGCCAACTCCATTCCAGGTAATGCATCCCCACAACATTAAACTCATAGCAGGTTTCGGTGGTGCGCCGGGGCTGATTCACGCTGGTAACCATTCTTCTCCTGCCTTTCTCCAAATATAAACTCGATTGTTTTGTCCCAAAACAACTTTACATTCATCAGAGAAGATCACTTTTGACCAGTTATAGTCAACAGTCCACCGTCGTTTACCTCTCGCCCATGCCACACGGTTTTTCCTATTTTGTTCCCGAATCCTAATTTTCTTCCTGCATACACGTCGATGGTACTTATTTTTTGACAAATAACGATGAATTGATCTTTCAGATACGGGAACTTGCCTACCTTGATTAAATTGTCCTGTTATGTCTTTTAACGGAGTGGTACGGTTAAATTTTACAAGCCGCAATAGTTGTTGCTTGTCTCTGACATCCATTTTTCTGGGGCGTCCCAATTTTTTAGCATTTCCCGCACTTCCTCGAATTTCACACCGTTTTACAACAGCATACATGGTTTTCTGCTCCATTTTCAATACCCTAGCAGTTTCAGAATAATTTCCCGTTTGTCTGTAACTGTCGACGACAATTTGTTTCACAGCTGGTGATAAATTCTTAGACATTCCCAAAGCTACATTCAGAAGCTTGTGTCAGACAATCATCAAATAAATACCAACACATGACATCACATATGACGACACAAGACCCTGTACTTATATGTGGTATGCATACGGAATCCCCGTTATCTATATATAGAATTTACAAAAGAAAAAACAAGCTCCGTGAAGTTGGAATTTAGATCCGCCATTTTGTCTATAAACTTTTGGCAGGTGGCTGTACCATGACTGAACCGAACTGGTGCCATCTGTGTTCAGGACAATAATTTTATACTATGTTACACTTTTACTTTCCATATTGCATAACAACATCCTTGTTATATTGTGCATTTTCATTCAGTGTTGTCATGATCCAATCAATTGGAAATCCATAACATCTATGTATATTGTATCATCAAACATGTATTCATTTAATGAATGTTATTGTTAAAATTGCACATACCCCATGACTGCCTGATAAACACATATATACAATATAAAAATGATTACCTGATTCTTGTGCTTGATCAATAGCAACGTCCCAAAGAAGCCTCTCGCCAAATCTTAAGAAAAATGTATTAGAAACGTAAAATACGGTTCATAATATTTCGAATTTCCTCTTACGATGATTATCATTATCATCTATTGGGCTTGCCACTCTATGAAGTTAATAATTCTTAATGTATTATCATCATCAAACTTAATATACAAACTTTTTTATGAAAAGTGTATGCACTACAACTTTACCCTTTTGACATAATATTTCTTTACTCTTGCTCTGGTTTCCAAGTCGTGCAAAAAAATGTTTACATTTACGGAGTGAATATGACGTCATCGTCTACATAAATATTTTTTAAACTCTTGAAATAGGCCTATCTGTTGATCAATAAATTTAATCATATCATAAGCATAACTCTAGTATTTTTCAATGTTTGGTATAATTAATGTGATGGCAATTTTTCATAATATATTTTGGGAAAATCATCATCCACTCCGAATCTTTAATGAGTCAGTATGGCGACCGAGTGGAGACACTTTCTGGAGGAAGAAGGATATGAAAAGTTCAAAGAGGCTATTCGTCTCTCAGACGAGGAATCAAAGGATGATCCAGACGATGATCCATTTCGATCAAAATATAGGTCAAGGGAAATCTTTTTAGAAGTGAAAGAAAAGCTGAAAGCATACCTGGAGAAATTTCCAGAAAACGATCGTGATCAGGAACTCGTTTTCCTCAATTGTGTCATCGACTTGAGGCTTGGCATTAACTACATTGACACCGAAGAACTGCAGTCAGGAGAAGAATATCTAGCAAAAGTTATTGACTCGACCGAAAAATACAAACTTGATAAAAATGTCGCGGATATATATCTGCATGCTTTGAACAACCTTGGGATATTGTGGTTTGGTAGAAGGAACCCAGAAAAGGCCCTTTTTTATTTACTGAAGGCAGAAGAATTGTATTTTCAGTACAGGACTGAGGTGGACGGTGCCCCCAAATTTGTAGCTGAATATCTAAAACCCGATGGTGAAGAAAAAGAAAAATTAGAGCATCTTAGAAATGCAAACTTTGAAAACTCCTACACACACACTCTCTACTACATGGCTCAAGTGTATGCTAAATTGGATGAGAGTGAGAAATCTGCTTCATGTTGTCATAAAACCTTACAGAGACAATTAGATGCACACAAGTATAATCCGTTAGATTGGGCAATAAATGCTGCCACATTGTCCCAATACTTTGTCACAAAAGATGATTATCCCCAGGCTCGACATTGCCTTGCGTGTGCAGAAGTCATTTATGAGGTCAGTGGATTTTTACTAGCATAATGCATTGCAAGTTATGTAATAGCAAAAGGAATATCACTCTAAGAAACGTGATTATAATTTATAGGGATTGAAATTTTAACAGTCTATGTGTATAAGCAAGCAATGATCCTCATATAGTGTAGATTCAGATTTGTTCATAATAAGCATTGTGTGTGTTGTAGGTATAGAAATGATTGGTAAAAAGAGGAAGTTTAATGTACCAAAAAGTAGTACATGTCATACTGTCAAGGTCATAATCATTACAATGTAAGTTATGGTAATGTTCCAGTTTTCAGTCTCATACTTGCTGCAGAGCTGGCAAGTGGAGAAGGAAAGATGCCTTATTTTAGGGTTAACAGTACACTTGTTAAAGGATAATGGGTCATTGACAACTTTATAAGGGATTTAACTGAGAGTAACAGTATTAAGAACACCACATAAATATTAAGTCAATCTGATTAAAATCAGATCCTCGGTCCGCTCCTCTTTCTTCATCTTGTCGCTACACAAGTGTAGCAACAAGAAAAAAAAAAAGATGAAGAAAAAGGAGCGGATCGAGGATCTGATTTTAATCAGATTGATATTAAGTTAGTATTTTTCCAAGTTCAAAGAAGTATGTTATTGATTTTAGGCCAGTTCAGGGATGATAGGTCAAGATACAGCACCATAGCTGTTGTGAATAGATTGAAGCAATTTCCCAACAAGTATGAGAGTCTCAGATTAAATTCTGGTGTTAGTGCTCTAATACTCTTTATATATGGTTAGGTGACAGCATGAATTACACTTTACTTTTTATCCACATGATTTGTGATTATGACCTTGGTAATAGTCTAATAGAACATATCATTATCATGATACATGCTTTTTAGCTCACCTGAGCTGAAAACTCTAGTGAGCTTTTCTGATTGTCTGTTGTCCATTGTCTGTCTGTAAACTTTTCACTTTTTTCCCCGAACTTCTTCTCCAGAATCACTAGGCCAATTTCAACCAAATTAAGTTACTTGGCAGAAAGCATCCTTGGGTGAAGGGCTTTCAAGTTTGTTCAAATGAAGGGCCATGTCCCCTTCAAAGGGGAGATAATCAGTGAAAGCGAAATGTCGTCAGACCGACGGACATGTCCGGTAATTGGACTCTCAGTCCGGTAAACTTCGTTATATTTCTGGTCCGAATGTCCGGTGACTTTCCGGCAACGGTTTCGGAAACTATGTTTCGACTTCCAGTTCCGTTTATAAAAAAACCCATAAAATGCAAAAATAGGATGGGGTCATTTAAAAATCTTTTTCTCAAGAACCACTGGGCCCGAAGAGCTGAAATCTACATGAAAACTTGTTGACATAGGGGAAATTCAAGTTTGTTCAAATCATGACCCCTAGGGGTAGGATGGGGCCACAATAGGGGATCAAAGTTTTACATGCATAGAACCACTGAGGTAGGAAATTACAAAGAAGTAGGTACAGTTTCTACAGTCATCTGGCCCAAAATATTGATGATTTCACTTGGAGCTCAAATCCTGGCATTCAATTAAGGAATAGTTTAGCAAACCCAAAATTCACTCAATTTGATCAGCAAAATGATTTGTGTCATATGACGAGAGCTTGAAGTTGGCATAAAATTGCAAAAATGCCATTTTCAATGAAAATATCCACAAATTCAGGTGGTTTTCCTTTTAGAAAACATACAGCGCATGCGTCGAGCAAATTCATATTGAAGCATGTTTTTCATCTCAAAATAATACACAATATATATCATTTTCATTTTGCTCGACAAATGCACACATCTTTTCCTGATTGTATGACATTTGACAGTTTTCGGGCTTATTTTGAGAAAAAGGCGGGAAATGTCTTATTCATGATGTCATAATGCTATCCATTTAAAACTATCATTCTGATTTTGTTGACATAGTATACCTGGCATTTATTTTACTTTCTTAAAACGCTGATTAAGGTTAATTCCAGACACATTTTATAGAGAGGAATTTTTTTGGCCTTTTTATGTATACAACCGTACCTTGTTCTTTACATGAAAGCTTCCTGACATATAATGCAGATTCAAATTTCTTCTGAACAGATCATGACTCCCGGGGGTAGGATGGGGCCCTAATTTTACATACAAATATATAGAGAAAATCTTCTTCTCAAGAACCATTGAGCCATAGAAGTTTACATTTACATGAAAGCATCCTGACATAGTGTAGATTCAAGTTTGTAAAAATCATGGCCCCTGAGGGTAGGTTGGGGCCACAATAGGGATCAAAGTTTTACATGTGAATATATCTAGGGAAAATCATTAAATATGGGCCAAGGTGACTCAGGTTAGTGATGTGGCCCATGGGCCTCTTGTTTTATGCAGACTTCCTCTTTTTACTAGTTATTTCTATACTAACAAGAGGAGTAATCCTCACCAAGGCCATTTTGCTTTTATTGCGAGTTCTCTTGAACAAAGCATTGCTAACTTTGGCTGAAAAATAACAACAATTTTGTTTTCCATCACAGGAGACACACTTGGGAGAGGATGAAAATGTATCTGATGATGATAAGGAAAAACTTCAGCAGGGTAAGGCTGACATACGCAGATGTTGGGCCAAGTATGGACTGGCGCTACTCGAGTTCTCCAAGGATCGACTTTTGAAAGCATCAGAAGAAGAGGAAACAAAACAGGACCAGGATCAGATCGAGAAGGATTTTGAAAAATTTAACCTTGAAGTTGCATTTCGGGAGGAACAAATTACCTGTAAACCTCTTCGAGATTTTGAAGAGGCAAGAAATGTGTTCTTAAGAGTACAGACTTGGCTAAATGAAGCAAAAGATTTTTATGTTTTTGATGGCCGATGCACAGATTATATAGAGATTATTCAAGATCATAGCAAAGCATTTAAACTTCTAGCTTTCTTTGAGCTAAACTTAGATCGCCAATGTAAGATGCATAAGAGAAGAATAGACATGTTGTTAGAGATTTGCAATGAGTTGAATCCTCAGCATTACCTGCTTGTGGTTCGACAGCTCACATATGAACTAGCAGAAATCTACAGCAGTATATTAGACATCAAATATATGATTTTGAGAGAGGAGAGAGAACAACCTTCAGTCCATGCAATGAAGAAAATTAACAGCTTGGCTCATCAAAGCATAGAAAAGTATCAGGCATATATTGATTCCTTTAAAGAGAATAAACCTGATCTGCCCAAGGAGTATCCTGAACTGGAAACCAGACCAGCCCTTGTAGCTTGGTTCTGCATGGGAAGGTTGTACTCGAAAATATTTCCTTCAGATGTGAAGGAGAGATTGGATTACATTAAGATGACTGAGAAGTGCTACCAGTATATGATAGATTACTGCCAAAATTATCCAAAAGCCGCAGAGTGCATGCACAGCGAACTTGAAGTGTGTAAGGAAATGGTGGCACTCCTACCCGTCAAAATGGAGAAAATAAGACAGGAGGCTGAAATTTAGAGATTTTATTCAAAGGAATTTTAAACAAAAATAAAGCCATTCAAATATGACAACTTGATATACTAGTATTTATTAATAAATTATGTTAATGACTGGTTTTCTTTTTTTTTTAAGATGGAAGTTAGAAGTTATGCTGTATTTGCTGCATCGTCGGAAACCCACGGTTGATTACGCTTCGTTCCTCTCTCCATCATGGAGAGAGGAACGAAGCGTAATCAACCGTGGGTTTCCGACGATGTATTTGCTGTGATGTATAGTACAATTTACCTATAAGCTGCAACTACAAAAGATATGTGTATAACACATACATCCTTCACTCATCTTCGTTACAGAGCAGGGTTTCATACACGTACTACTGAAATGTCTTCCAGATTTAAATTTAAAATGTATGTAATCATGATATTTTACTGCTTAAATGGATTACAATTATTTCACATTTAAACATTTTTTATAGAATACCTACACTTTCATTGAGCCATAAAAGCCTGTAGCTGTAAATGCTGGGAAGTACTTATGCTTTTGATGTCGCAGCTGCTTAAAAAAAAAATGGAAGGATACGAAAAATATAGAATAGGTGCATGTATTTCCTTGATATTTATTCAATAAAGTATTATAAATGTTAATTTCGAGGTCCAATCAGGGTAACATATTTCAAGGTTTTTCGATATCTCCAATACAATTTGATCTACTGCAATAAAGCCTAACATAATGAATCTCTTACCAACAGCTGAGGTTTATGGATTTTTAAAAAGTCATAAAAGGTCATGGTCACTATTATTTGCAAATAAGATGGGTGAACAATAATCCTATTCATGATTGTAGGCACCGGTTGCGAATCGAGAGTTTAAAATCTGCATTGATGGTACACAAAGTTACAATAGATACAGTATTGTACTAAAATGCTGTCCAAAAAAATACATGTTTATTTAATTTAAAAAACAACCCAAATATATAGATCATACTTCAAAGAAGGATATTTAATCAAAATCATCATCAGAATTTGTTTCACAGGCAGCATCATGTATATCAGAATTAAGCAGCTTTTAACACACACATAATTGCACTGGTGCCTGGAGTACCTAATTAAGGTACCAAATGACACTGCATATATGCTCGCAATATCCAACAGCACGTGCTCCGCATTTCCAATGACATATTAACTGATGTGAGTGAGAAACTTCACGTTTTGTGGTGTAAATCAAATGAACAGCGTTTTCTGTATGGTGCAGTATTAATGCTAAATGATTTGTACTCAGTTTTTATCCAACAAATGTTTTTGAATATTTACGACCTATCATTGAATAATGAAGCATGAAATGCAAGTCAAATTCAGCATCTGGACCATGATTTTGGAAAAGCATGAATTTCAAAGATGTTTCATATGTGCATGCAAGTTTAATGGCTTGTTTTCGAATTTTGACAAGTTATTCAATCTTGAACGAAGCATGTTGGAACAATGGGCCACATCGCTCACCTGAGTCACCTTGGTCCATGATTTGAACAAACTTGAATCTGCACTATCACTATGTCAGAAAGCTTTCATGTAAATCTCAGCTTTTCTGGCTCAGTGGTTCTTGAGTTCTGAAGAAGATTTTCCCTATATGTAAAACTTTGATCCCCCCTTGTGGTCCCAACCTACTCCCGGGGGCCATGATTTTTACAAACTTGAATCTGCATTATGTCGGGAAGCTTTCATGTAATGTCAGCTTTTCTAGCGCAGTGGTTCTTGAGAAGATTTTTAATGATTTTCCTTATATATTTGTATGTAAAATTTGATCCCTTGCCCGGGGACCATGATTTTTACAAACTTGAATCTGCACTATGCAAGGAAGCTTTCGACTGCAAAGGTTATCTTTGGTCCATTATTTCTTAAAAGAAAATTTTTTAAAGATTTTCTTCATATATTTGTATGTAAAACTTTGATCCTCTATTGTGGCCCCATCCTACCACCGAGAGTCATGATTTGAACAAATTTGAATCTGCACCATGTCAGGAAGCTTTCATGTAAATTTCCACTTTCCTGGCCCAGTAGTTTTTGAGAAGATTTTTCCTATATATTTGTTGCAAAACTTTGATCCCCTATTGTGGCCCCATCCTACCCCCCAGGGGGCGTAATTTGAACAAACTTGAATCTGCACTATGTCAGGAAGCTTTTATGTGAACCTCAGCTTTTCTGGCTCAGTGGTTCTTGAGGAGATTTTTAAAGATTTTCCCTTTATATTTGTAAGCAAAACTTTGATCCCATATTGTGGCCCCCATCCTACAACCAGGGGCCATGATTTTAACAAACTTGAATGTGAACTATGTCAGAAAGCTTTTATGTAATATCAGCTTTTCTGGCTCAGTGGTTCTTGAGAAGGAGATTTTTAAAGCATTTTCCTATATATTTGTATGTAAAACTTTGATCCCGTATTGTGGCCCATCCTACCCCCAGGGGCCATGATTTTAACAAACTTGAATCTGCACTATGTCAGGAAGCTTTCATGTAAATCTCAGCTTTTCTGGCTCAGTGGTTCTTGAGAAGATTTTTAAATGACCCCACCCTATTTTTTTATTATCTCTCCTTTGAAGGGGGCATGGCCCTTCATTTGAACAAACTTGAAAGCCCTTCACCCAAGGATGTTTTTGGCCAAGTCTGGTTATAATTGATCCAGTGGTTCTGAAGAAGAAGTCGAAAATGTAAAAAGTTTACGAACGGACAACAGACAATCAGAAAAGCTCACTTGAGCTTTCAGCTCAGGTGAGCTAACAAAACAAGGCAAAGAGCTTGTTTACATAAAAAAGAATTGTGAGTGCTGTATCTCACTTGTAACTAGTTAAGTGTTGTAAAAAATAAAAATGAAAAAATAAAATTTGAAAATTTTCAGCTCAAAATCATGTCCATACCTCTTTAAAGATATGTAAGCATTAACTTTGGAGAAAGCGTTTCGGAGTTTATTGGCAATATTTATTCATTTGAAAGGTATAAATTCCTTTGTCATATATTTTTGGCATATCAATCTTGATTTTATTCCAACATTTTGATAGCCAGAAAAATTTCGTGCCAAATACAAATCAGACACACAGGTTTGCCTAAAATTTGATACAACTTATGAGTGAAAAGTTTTGTTGCTAATAAAATTCTTGTTGGTTGTAAAATGTTAGTCATCAAACATGCAATGTCCACATCCTTCACATAAAACACAAAAGCTCAAATATTCTAATTTCATTTATGTCCCAAATATTGCAGATTCCTTAATTTACAAAGTAATTAATATTTACATTAGTTTTTGCTTTTATCTTATTTACCACTAATCTAAATAGATACATGTCTTTAGGAGTATAGCGATTGCAATTTAACATTTTCACATATTGCTGAACAGCTATTTAGTCAAATTAAGAACATGCATACAATATGAAATCTATAGTTTTGCAACTGAAACCTTTTTATTATGTCATTCAGAACAAAAATGAGTCAATCTGAAATTCAATATACAATATACAGTAAAACACAGCAAAGTGCTAGAACAATTTTGATTTATTACAAATGTAAATTGTTATATCCAATAAGTTCATAATATGTTTTAAAACTACAGGGAATGAAAATCACTTCACTGTAAGCATTAAATTCATTATAAGTGTGTTCTCTATAACTGTGTTTCACTGTATGTTATGTTGGATCTTATCTCTACATTGCATTAAAAACATATCTGAAGGCACATAACAATGAATGTAAATTCCTGATATTTGTTTTGCATATACATTGTAAAGATTATGATGAAACAGAAACTTTCTATAATTATACAAAAATGTAATTTTAAAATAAACCATTTAGTTTATGTAGACATCAGAATTTTTTTTTAAATAAATTTCTACAGGTGTAAACACAGAAAATTCCTGAGGTTGGGTTTCAATATCTCAAATGAGTAAATGAAGGATTATTTTCTCGCATTTCATTCACTTTGATGTTAATTGGGAAAGCTGATAAAATTCAAAACAATAAAAATCCTCATTTGAACTTAAATGCAAAAACCCTAATGAGACAGTTAGAAAGATCATATCTGGAAATAGTTTGCACAAGAGTGCTCAAAGATAAGCTACATCAAATTGAAATTTAAAGAAAACAATACAAATAATTTTACTTCACCATGAAAAATCTTGCATGGGTGTCTGATATACTGAAGAAATCAGTCTTGCATGTTTAATTTTTATGTGATAATGCACAAGTTGTAATAAAATGTATTGTATCTTCTAATGCACCCTATGTTTGCAGAAAGGGAAACTGGAATATTGTGCACTTTTTCAACAAAACTCAAAAAAAGAAATTCTGGAAATGTAAACATTTATAATGTTATTTACCTTGGAATCATAAGAATTTGTTCTATAAATATCCCACATTTACATGCGTGTGTACTCTTCATCAAAATAAAGTCAATTCAGGGGGCCAATACACAGGTACTTGTTTCATAGACTTTGTAAGCTATGTGTTATAAATAGCATAGCTTACAAAGTCTATGAAACAAGCACCTGTGGGCTAATACCACACACCTTTCAACATTAAAAGAGTATCTTCTTTATTTACAGTGGTGAAAACTACACCATAAATACAATTCTTTCTTCCAACTCACTAAGTTTTACTTTAGAAACATTTAAGACAATTATTTTACAATTAGCAATGCATTTACATAATATCACATATAATATCAAATAGACTAAAGGTTAAAATAGAACATACACTGCTACTGGGGAATGTTAAGAAATATCTTAAGATACAACAGGTACCAGTTTTAATATGAGCAAATTCATTTTTAAAAGATGATGTCCATTGAAATCTGACACTGTGTATAGTATAAATAGCACTTCATGTCAGGACCTAACATTTGGGGGGGGGGGGGGGGGGGGGGGGGGTTACATTGACTACTATGTATTTCATCAAAGGTAATATTTTTTCCTGTCATAAATATATTGGATGTAATACAGAGTACATTTTTGCTATATTTTTTAAAAAAAAATGTAGTGCAGTGACAAGAGTTATCAACTTATCTACCCTTTATAATATTTTTTATCCAGATTCACTCAAGGGTGTGCGGGGATTAACCCTGGCCTGTATTCCATACATCCTGAGGCTACAGGTCTCAAATAAAGCCAGGATAAATCCCCACATAACCTCGAGAGGACCTGAATAAAAAATTTATTTCCTATGTAACCATATGATATTGCATGTAATTATTTAGTGATTAAAATAAGAAATTCATGCAAGATATTTTACATGTTCAATAAGCCAGTTGTAAATAACATAATGTGTGGAATCGTGACAAAGATGTTCAATGGAACAAAAGTCATGATTTTTTTCTTAGCATGCACAGATACAATGCTTTGTGATGTTAAGTTATTTAGCCCTAGCTTCAGTATGGTGTACGGAAATTTACACCCAGTTTGTTAACCAATCGAAACTCGTTCTACAAGATACATATGAAATAATAGTTTACATTGTGACTTTTATGGGATATTATAACCAACATATTTCCATAGTTCAAAAATTAATTAATATCTTTACATAATGTGCATTCATAATTCTAAATTAATAAAAACTTTGTTGATCCACAATATTCTTTATGCAAATGCCTGCCTGACTTTTTTGGGGACAGCCTCTTAAAAGATCACAATGGGGTTTGATATAAGGGAAGACACACTGTGAGCTATAAAACTAAACACAATGGTCGAAATCAATCAGATCACAGAGAGTTCAACCTTGAGTTCTTCATCATGAAGAGGCGGGTAAAAGACTGGCTCGTGTTTCGGACAGGTGCTCTGGGGAGTTTTATCATTGTAACAGTCTATTAACTGAAATTTCTTGTTCACACAAATCTCTATTTCATACAGCAACTGTTTCTTTGTTTTCTCCTACATTAAAAAGATAAAAATCATATAAAATACAATTACATCATACAGTTTTTCAGATAATTGTTTTAAAAGTTATTCCCCTTGATACAGCATACCTTGTCATAAACACACTGTACCACAGTATTCACACCAAGTTCTCTTTTCAGAGCTGCCTCTGTAGCATTAACCTTAAAAATAGAGCATAAATTATGTATAATACCGGAAGAATGTAATGCTGTTATATTTGTGTTAGTACAAGAACATAATGCTTGACCATTATCAAGGGCACCACATGCAAAGCAGATCCTCCCCTAGCTTATTACAGAATTACTCAATAAGTATCATTAATACTGAAAGACAGAGTTCTACAACCTGGGACTGTAGATAGTATTCTGTGTTCACATCATTGTCATATCAACTACTATTTTCGAACTACAGGTGATTCTTGATAACTCAAAGTTCAAGCAACCTTGATAAAACTCCGAGAAATCGAGAGTTCAAGAGATCGAAATTTGGAAATTGAAGGTCCGAAATATGGTTCAGATTTTACAGTAACCGGAAATGTTTACCAACAAGATCCTATCGTTTTGACATGTTTTCCTTCATATTTGTCAGGTAGTTAATTTGATATGAAAATAAAGAACCTTATTTTGCATTAATAAAAAGATTTCTAAGTTTATGTATTTATTTGTTTATCGCTAACTAAACAGTGCACAATGTTATGTCGCTTTACACAAATCAAAACTTCTAACGAATGAGTAAAACAGTGTTTTAGAGTAACTTTACACAAAGAACAAACTCGAGAAATTTAACAGTCTGTAGATCTCTAACTTACAATGTAATGTCTAAAACTTACTCTCTCGTTGTCAAGTCAAAACAAATTACAGATTTTAGTCATAGTTGGATTATATAATTTTAATCACCACAAGACCCCATTGTAAGGTATAAACTGATCAATTAGCCAATTATATACTCAAGTTTGTCACCTCCACAAAGAAGCATGGGGATGTTTCACCCATGTAAACACATAACTACCACAGACACACTATCCTCCAGCATTCAACAAAATCCAGGTAAAGTCCAAGTGGAAATTATTACAAGATTGGGTAATGGTGGGTATACGCTACCACCACTTGAGATCGAGAGTGAAAAACAATGAAATGTGTTTTACGGGACCCAACTTCACTTTGAGAGATTGAACGTTCGAGAGATCACTAGTAAATTGGCTCTGTTATATAGAGAAAAATTTGGGACCATGATTTCACTTTGAGAGACCGAGAACTTTGAGAGATGGAAGTTCGAGTCATCACCTGTACAACCTTTTGACCTTGGTGTTGATGGTTATCTTCCTTACAATACCTGTCCTTACTGTAACAAGTATAAGACCATCATCCAAACGACTACTCTATACACGGCGTCCACAAAGTTTTTCTGGCTGCACATGTATGCATAACAAATAATAGTTAATTAGTTTAATCAGGGGTACATGTTTCAATACACCCCAAAGGTAACAAAAGCATAGGAAAAATCCTGTGCACTTCTGAACAGATCTAGATACTGAATTTATAATCTACTAGGATATTTCTCTGTATGCAGTAGATTTTCTAGAGCAACATAACTGTAATGAAATATGCTTTTGTGACATGACTACAACTATGTGCATATGGGAACAGTCATTGTGATGTAATACTCACTTTTACTTGGACATAAACCTGACTATTAGATAACAAGATGTGACTACAAAAAACTTCAGAACTGTACATATTTAATATTTTGCTTTTTATAAGTTCATATTTACATTCACTGAATCTTTCCTCTTATATTTCTTTTGAAATTGACATTGTTTTCATCCTAAATAATGAATACATGTTTGTTGCAAACTAGTTCAATCTGGTTTATTGGTACCGCATGTCTGCGTCATCATTACTAAATATGGAGCGTCACCAAGGTCAAAGGGTATATTGGTTGTTCTGTGTCAACCATATTTTAGAACGAAATTACATAAAAATATATATAATAAAATGTTTTTCTTTGTTGTTTTATCGGTGATGAAGGTAGCAAACATTGCAGAAAAAATTTGCATAACCTACTAATAACGCAAGTTGTGAATTTTTCTGCAATGATTGCTACCTTCATCACCTGATAAAACAACAAAGAAAGAATGTTATTGTTTAAATAAATCAAAGTGTACATGGAAGGGATACAAATTTTGGTCTGAATCCACCTACCATGTAGCCTGCTGTGTTGCTTGTTATTATTCCCTGGTTCAGGAGTATTCTAAAGCAAAGAAGACAAATTCAGTTAATTAATATTTCGTAAATATTTTTTACTGAATAAACTAGGTCTAGAACATCTACCCAATTCTTCTTGGCCTGTTTGATTAGAAATTTATATCATGCATCAAATTATAGCAAAATTTACACCCAAATTTTTTTATTTGCAAACAAAACACCTTTTCTATTATAAAAAAAAATCCATAGAATATGCCGGTAAATTGAGAGATTGTATTACTTTTTGCATGGTGAAATCCTACTTCAAATTAAATGCTTTAACCAGCTGTTATACAAAATGGCGGTGTAGTGATCCACCTTAATATTCTTTGCTTTTGCTATCAAAACTAAAAATTGAAATCATCAAAACAATAAATGCCAAATAAGCTATATAAAGTAAACATTGAATTAGAAGATTGAATTTACTTTGTAAGGTTGTACTTGTTATACAACTGAAGTCCCATACTGAAGTATTTTAGCTGATTAGAGGTAGCAGGCAAGGAGATAGCACAAGTTCCATGTTTAGACCACTCATGTTTCCTACAACAGAAAGTTCCATAAGTCATATTATCTAGTCTGACATTTTGTCACAAAATTACTGTATTATTCTGAATGAATTCATGAAATTACAACTGCAGTGAAAATAACAAATCATAGCAATTACTTGAAATTTAAGAAAACCAAAATACGCAATTTAGAGGTGAAAACAGATTTCACTACTTAAGATAAACAGGAGTCAAATTAAAGCTGTGTACAGTATAAACATGTCAGTAAATTCTCGAACAAAAATCAGAGTTACCTACCAAAAACTATTCTCCTTTGTATCAGGAAAAAGATTTGGCCAGTCCCTCTTCAGATCTGATACCAATGGCTGAAACAACAATGAAGATGTAAGTACATATACATATGTGTAAAACTATCTCTGTGAATATAGTGTAGTACTAGAACTGCATGTCTACAAGAAAAAGAACATCATGGAGCCTACTCCATCTGTCACTATTTTAGTTCACCAATAAGTTCAAAGAGGTATGGCTAAATACATTCTGCATACCTCTGCACTTCTTACAAAGACAGACGTTCATTCACAAGATGTGTGTGGAACAATATACCATAGGACTGGAATTTTTGCAGGTTGAAATTTTTGTGATTTGATCCTTTAAAGGCAACAAATTATATCCTGCATTTCCAAATTCTGTGGTTGCATTATACCTTTATATACCTTTATGTATCTATATACAGTGTCACCTCAGTCTATCACCACCCCCGAATGCTGCAATCAAAATGTGTAGGACAGATTTCCATACACACTAAAAAAACCCCGATATAATGCCAAATTCACCTACTGCCATCTGCCACCCATTTTCAGGTACAAAGGTCAAATTGGAAGTTGTAATTATACATAATTGGTCTGTCTAGTAAATCGGAATGAATCTGAATTTAGCGTGTGTCATGAAATTGGGTAAGTATTGGTAATTGCAGTAGTAACTTGA
The DNA here is from genome assembly GCF_947568905.1 of Ostrea edulis. NCBI lineage: Eukaryota > Metazoa > Mollusca > Bivalvia > Ostreida > Ostreidae > Ostrea > Ostrea edulis. The sequence goes on from NC_079168.1 coordinate 23,315,419, forward strand.
TTATATAACCATTTAACAAGAGATGTTTGTAAAACACATATGCCCCCCATGGTGCAAAATTGAAAAGGGTTATACACACACACATCATTTAATTGAGAGTAGTATCATCAATTTAAAATATTGAGCGGACAATATTTTCCTATGTCAAGAGTGGATTGACCATGTGACCTAAAAATCAATAGGGGTCATCAACTCCTGAAGATGTACCAGTGTACCAAGTTTGATGTCTGTCAAGCAAAGGGTTCTCAAGATATTGAAGGGACAGTATATTCCTATGTCCAGTTTGACCCTTGATCTTTGACCATGTGACCTCAAATTCATTAGTAGTCATCTTCTCCTGATGATGTACCAGTGTACCAAGTTTGATGTCTGTCAAGCAAAGGGTTCTCAAGATATTGAAAGACAGTATATTCCTATGTCCAGTTTGACCTTTGACCATGTGACCTCATATTCAATAGGGGTCATCTTTTCCTGAAGATGTACCAGTGTACCAAGTTTGAAGTCTGTCAAGCAAAGGGTTCTCAAGATATTGACCAGACAGTATATTCCTATGTCCAGTTTGACCCTTGATCTTTGACCATGTGACCTCCAAATCAATATGGGTCATCTCCTTCTAAAGATATACCAGTGTACCAAGTTTGATGTCTGTCAAGCAAAGGATTCTTGAGACATTCAGTGGTCAATATATTCCTATGTCCAGTTTGACCCTTGACCTTTGACCATGTGACCTCAAAATCAATAGGTGTCATCTTCTGATGATGATGTACCAGTGTACCAAGTCTGATGTCTGTCAAGCAAAGGGTTCTCAAGATATTGAGCGGATAGTATATTCCTATGTCCAGAGTAGATTGACCCTTGAACTTTAACCTTTTGCCCTGAAAAACAATAGGGGTCCTCTTCTTTTTATAACCAACCCACATATGAAATATCATTACAATCAAGTGAATGGTTCTCAAGATATTGAGCGGACAACTCATGGTCTACCACACGGGGTTAAGACCAGCAGTTTGACCTTGACCTTTGACCACGTGACCTGAAAATCCATAGGGATCATCTACTCTCTAAGGAAAGCCTCTGTATCAATTTTGGCTATTATCAAGCAAAGAGGTCAAAAGATATTGAGCAGACAACACATGGGCTTAAGACCATAGGTTTGACCTTGACCTTTGACCATTGGACCTGAAGGTCAATAGGGATCATCTACTCTACAAGGGGAACCCTTGTACCAAATTTGGTAGTTATCATGCATAGGGGTCAAAAGTTATCGAGTGGACAACACATGGTCTACCACATGGGGTAAAGACCAGCAGTTTGACCTTGACCTTTGACCATGTGACCTGAAAATCAATAAGGATCATCTACTCTCCAGGGGCAACCCCTGTACCAAGTTTGGTTGTTATCAAGCAGAGGGGTCGAAAGATATTAAGCGGACAACACACGGTCTACAGACCGACCGACCAACCGACAGTTGCAAAACAATATGCCCCCTTTTTCAAAGGGGGGCATAAAAATTGTTCTCTGAAATTGACCAGTAGAATTGCCCACACATCAGTCTGATTCAAATCAAACCTCTTACTTCGCTCGATATATGGACAGTCGCTGCGACTGTATCGAGCGAAGTGAGAGGTTTGATTTTAATCAGATTGCCCACACATAAACAACGGAAAAATGAAATTACTATCAGCTGCTGTAAATTTTGTGTATCATGTGACCTTTGTGTGTATTGATGTGTGTGACGTCATATTTCTGTGTTACAGAAAAATATGCTCAACGTATTTGGTCACCTCGTAGAACCTACCATACCACAAATGAAATGATCGTACATATACATGTATTTATGAGTTTTACAAATGCACAAGCAGAGAACATCCCACTATTTAACGAAGCTTTAAGAATTAAAGCAAAACAATTTCATGCATTTCCATAACTTGTCATATGTGGATGGCAATAAAAGGGCAATAATTTACTAATTGATCAACCACATTTTTTTCAAATTGATAAACTAAAATGGTCGAACTTTTTATAATGCCACCCTTGATATAACGCCAAAATAGGCTGGGACAAAAGCTGGCGATATACTGACGTGACACTGTATATATTTGTAATTTTTTCGGATTTTTCCCATTCACAAAATTCCTCAAAAAATCACAGATTGTGGCCAAGTATTTGTGACAAATTTGATCCTAACCTTGATATATGACCTTGGACATTATCAGTCACAGTTTGACCTTGAACTTTCCATTTACCAAGAATGAAGTATGTACTGATCTTTTATTATTTAACAAGGAGTATTTGTTTAACACAAATGTCCACTATCAAGGCAAAGTTCTAATGTTGAATTTTCAACTTAGGTTCCCACCAGGGTAATAATAGTCATCACACTGGAAAAAATACATGTATCTCCTTATAGAAACAGAAATGTGTGCCCTTTGGCCCCCTGACCCAAGACGAAATCATTAACAAGCTTTTTATAAAACCAACCTATGGTGCAAATATGAATATATCCATGTACATTTTCATGAACAGAAGTTATGTCCTTTGACCCCATGACCCTATTAGCATTCCAAGACAATAAGAGGGTTCCCTAAGAAAAGACACAGAGATTGTAATACGACTTTAAGTACATGTAACATAATCAATATGGCAACATCATTCATACTTTATTCTCTTGTATACATTAATTCATAACTTACACATTCAAATCAAACTTGTCTTGAAGCCTACCTTGACATTTATATGAAACCTACCTTGACATTTATATGAAACCTACCTTGACATCATTTATGTCAAAAGGCCACGAAGAGTTACAATTTTCTGGTCCTCTACTTTTAGAGTCTGCAGATGGCCTATAATAACAAAAGGTAGCAATGACATTTTAGATAAAAACCAGAAAAGGACATGACATTTTTTTGCCATCCATCAGTTTGATACCAGACTTTCCAGCAATGCTTTTAATTCAATTTTTTTTATCTTAAAGGTCCAGTGTACTGGGTTAAGAACAATGATGGAATCGAGTCAGATTTGATTGTACAAGGATCTATGTGCGATAATGTCCTGCTTTCACTAGGCATTTTGTTACGTGAAATGATGTGAGGCTTTAAAAGTTTTATCTTTAGATCCCAATAATTGAAATGTTTATGAAGATAATGCATAAACAACTTTTCCTTTTACTACACAGTGATAAAATGACTTCCTCAATTGCTTCTTTTTTCTTTTCTTATTCAATAAACAAAAACCAAATATTTTGTATACTAACTTAAAGGTGGTTTTTCATAAAAGTACACCTACAATGTTGACTGTTAACATTATAATTTCCCCGTTATATATGCACAAACATCCAAGTATTCAAGTCATAAACCTTGCAGAAAAAATACATACCTAACCCGCATTAGCAGGTTCTGCAATTTTTCAGTAATGTTTGCAACCTATATCACCAGTTTAACAAACCAAAGAATTATTTCAGACATAATTTATATTTACGTTTTTCTGTTTTTTGAAATATAAATACAGTAAAATATCTCTATCTCGAAGTCCGAGGGACCTTGGAAAAACTTCGAGATATCCGGGGGTTCGAGATATCCAAAATCGATCTTGGATATCTTTTTTGAAGGAGGATAGCTGATGCATAGTATGGGATTTGCATTATAAACAAAAACCCTGTTGCCGTTTCTTATAGTTTAAAACAAGTTGATAAATTAATATTGTGGAATTTCAAAGACAAACATTTCGGTTTTTTAAAATATAAATAAACATCCAATTGAATTCACAATGTGTTTCAAAATTAAGATGACCGTACCTGTATGCTTACTTTAAGTTTACTGCTGTCCAGGCTCGACTGGGATGTAGTTTTTGCATTGTAATGAAAAACTTTTAAATGTTTATTAAATAAATTCTCGTGTTTTCTCTGTACTAGTTTTAATGATGAAGCGTGTATTATTAATTGCGTTATCGTTTTTAAGAACTTTACCTTCAAACGTACTTCGACGATTTTGTGAGTTTATCTACCCCACATGTTAATGATAGAACGTGTGTCTTTCAAAACACCATCCCTGGAATCGGGTGTGTTAGTTCATAATTGGCGGTGAACTATAGCCGTAATGTTGGAAGACGTCACTTATCACCCTGTTGAACCGTTTATTGCGACCTGGGTCTACTCGGAAAAGGCGCGTGTGGATTAGCGGTCATTGATTATAATTGATGTAGCCGCGGGTGTGAATGTGTGACTTAACACCGCCAGATATGGTAAGCAGAGCGGAAAATTTACTGCACTTCAAGATAAACCAGGTGAATTTAGGGTATGGGATCTTGAAAATACTTTGACATAAGTGGAGTATTCGAGATTACCATGTTCGAAATATCAGAAGTTTTTTAAATCATTTATATAGGGAAAATGGCTGGGACCGGCGGTCGACTTCGACTCAAGCGGGGTATTCGAGATAAACTATATTCGAGATGCAGATATTTTACTGTATTTTCAAGTATGTAAAATATAGATATTATTGACCTATTTATTCAAACGTATGATCACCTGACCATGACTTGTCTTCATATTGGTATTTCCATATTTGGACAATGGAAATAGTCCAGATGGAAACTCTAAACTCATAAAATAAACCATATCATATACATATTGGTCATCGTCTGATACCCATGGCTGACCTCGTTTGAGTAGAAGCTAGGTGAGATCAGTTACAGGTATCTGACAATGAATATAGATATGCATTCTCTATTACTCTAAATTCAAATAAAATGTTGAAAAATACACCAGAAAATATCTTTCCCGACAATTTCAACGATGCAGTGAAAATAAGTTGCGAAGTTCATAGAATGTGCATATTCACACACAGACAGACAGCACTAAAAACCAGATCTAACTAGATCAAAACAAAATCTGCCTTCATAGTCGTGAATGACAAGTAATGGATTTCAATAGAATTTTAAAGCGGAATAGCAGAATACACACAGTGAATGTAAATATTTGTATCACTTCTAAGGTCTCCTTTAAAATATGAATTTGCAGGATATTCTCTGGCTACATGAGTGTCAGTCAAGTCTCTTCAGATTGGACACATGTTTAATTTGGTTCCAAACAAAACTGTTTGGATAAATAAAGCCTCTAAATAACTGAATTGTATTTATTAATAACATGCAAAACATTGTTCCTAGAAAATATATCATTCAGATTACTGACATCATTTAGATGATGGCATTCACAGAAATGAAGTCTGACTTTGTTTAGCCACTGACTTGTTACATGACATCAGAATTCTGACATAAAATATTTGTTAAAGAATTCAGTGTATCTGAATACTGTATAAATGTGATCGAGTATAAAGATCCTCACCATAATCCGTGGATTCCCCAGCCTTGCACGGATTGGGGTATCTTGCAAGGTGTGTGCTAAAAATACAACAATGTTTTACAAGTACATCTGTGCATTCATAGCCATCATTACAATTTACAATAATTTTTTATGTGTATTTTCAAATTAAGATCAAATATAGGCATTTCCATGCATTGGCATCATAATCATATAGATTTCAAGATCATGCAGGTATAAAAGTTTTAATGCAATGAGAATCAAAAAATTGCAGAACCTTTGATGTTTAAATCAATCATTCACAGTCAACTCAAATGAAGCACACAGTCACTTGAAGGAATTAAGTAACTATGTGATGATGTCATACAGACTGCCAATATAAAATCTATGATAAATCGATCTCACACAAGCATACGATAAAAAAAATTCTGCAATTCTTACATAAGGTGGAATATCATATATTTCAAAGTTATTGTAACACAAATCCAGTGCATGACCTTGATCTATTGTTACTTGGATCATATGCAACAATCTTAGCATCATGTATCATTTGTGAAATCTATTGATTATTCGTTACTCAATGAGCTGAGGATATTATTCATGCAGCAATAACAATACTGGGTAGAGTGTTTTGTTTCTTCTCATATCAGTTTTAGTTTAAATCACCATTACGTGTATGATCTTGTGACAGGGAATTTTGTTGATACTGTTGGTTTTGCCTCATTGCTAATGTAATACAATGATGTCATACAGTGATGTCATAGCCATAACCCAACACTATGTCTCAAACAACCAATAGTTAGGCAAATATCCTCGAACCATACAAAATCTACTGTAACTTATGTACTGACTGGATGGAACCATCTATACATAGCCCTAACTGAAATCACCCTGCAGAGTCATGAAATGTGCATCATTTAAGTATCACGTGGAACAAATTTATACCACCAACAACAATGAATATCAAGTTGTAAATATCAATGGTAACGTCTCTTAACAGATATTTCAAACTTGGTTCTAGAATGTAATGCCAGAGATAATATACGCGTCCATTATCCTGACATTACATGACTGACTGATGATTCTTCATATTTACATTTCCAATGTTTTTGTTCTTGATATCTCTACCAGTTCTAATGACGGTCCTATCTCTACCAGTTTTAATGACGGTCCTATCTCTACCAGTTTTAATGACGGTCCTATCTCTACCAGTTCTAATGACGGTCCTATCTCTACCAGTTCTAATGACGGTCCTATCTCTACCAGCTCTAATGATGGCCATATCTCTACCAGTTCTAATGATGTTCTAATGATGGCCATATCTCTACCAGTTCTAATGACGGTCCTATCTCTACCAGTTCTAATGATGGCCATATCTCTACCAGTTCCAATGACAGTCCTATCTCTACCAGTTCTAATGATGGTCCTATCTCTACCAGTTCTAATGACGGTCATATCTCTACCAGTTCTAAAGACGGCCCTTTCTCACATTATCACCAGTGTGAGATTGACTTTACCCATGTGAGACAGCTATGTGAGATTTTTCTGTCTCACACTGCTGCGAAGTCATCTGATTGTGACGTCATAAATTTTCTATGATTTACGTTACACGGTGAAGATTTACGTTACACAGTGAAGTAAAAATATTTTGCATAAGATTGTTATCTTTAAATTTTAATGTAGTATAGCTTTCTGGTGGACAACCTTGGGTTTTTTAGTTTACCATTTTCGGGTATGCTCTTTCTGCCTATCTAATTAGTTTTTGCATCGAAGTTCAAATGAGGATTTTGATAATCTAAAATTTTCTGAAAGCTCCTAATTTTATGCACTAAACTGTAGTTAAAATGTGAGAAAAATAATCCTTCATTATTTACTCGTGCAGGATAGGGAAATTCCACCTCTGGAACAAAATTCGCTGTCTAGGACTCGGCAAAGCCTCGTCCAAGACTGCGAATCTTGTCCCCTCAGTGGAATTTCCCTATCTCACACTCATACTAATGAAGGATTCTATTAATCTCTACCAGTTCTAATGACGGTCCTATCTCTACCAGTTCTAATGACGGTCCTATCTCTACCAGTTCTAATGACGGTCCTATCTCTACCAGTTCTAATGACAGTCATATCTCTACCAGTTCTAATGATGTTCTAATGATGGCCATAGATCTACCAGTTCTAATGACAGTCCTATCTCTACCAGTTTAATGGCGTTCTAATGACGGTCATATTTCTACCAGTTCTAATGACGGTCATATCCTCATGAATGTGATTTCACAGTTGTGAACAATGTACATATTATGAATCTTGATAAAAAAAAAGTATGTCTATTTTAATGGCTGGGAATTGAACATGTTAACATGTTCATGAAGCATGCTGGTTTGAAGCATTGCACTTCATGCTCATGTACTGAATTTTTGAAAGTAAAATTCATTTCTTAAGTGACTCTGCTCTGATTCAGTATGTTTGCTCTCTCTCTCTCTCTCTCTCTCTCTCTCTTTTTTTTGCAATTCATATATGTATGTACTTCTTTCCCCTACATGCTACATCCACATGTAGTTTGCAGTTCATGTAATCTGTAGTTAATGCTGTAAACATTTTCTTGACATTTCCCTCTTTACTTCTTTATAAGCTGTCTTGCTGTTATGCCTTCTGGGCCCAAAATTGGAATAAACTTATCTTATCTACATATATCATTGAATATATTTGGACTGTACCTGTGCACACACAGCAATTGGCCACTGCTGGGCAAAGGAAAAGTAGCTCCAGCTCTCCACAGCATCTCTAAAACAAAAATAATTCTATTATACATCATGTATATATTTACATTTATCAATGTACCGACCCTTTAATTTGACATAAAAACCTTACATATATCATAATAAGAAGACAAGTTAGAATACATCGTATAAATATCTATACATGTACTACTAAAAATATAGACTTGTTTTATTCCATCATTCGTCACAGTTAACTGGAAACATAAAAAAAAATTTAATGGAAGTCGGTAGGTGCCAGGAGTATCAATTTAAAATCGATTTAACTGGCAGCTGCCACTAAATGGTAGCCACCTATTATTTAATTGACGTCTCTCTCTCTCCCCCCCCCCCCTCCTTTTTTTCAAAATGAAAGGGGTTGCAACTCCTGTAACCCCTTTTCCAATGATTAGTTATAACCTATTTCTGTGTTTTACAATGAAGAATGTTATCATTTGTCAAACTTGTGGTCAATTTATAAATTCATATGAATGTATCAAATGAGAGTCATTATGTACATGTGTTACTAGTACGTCCACAGACAGGTGTCGTGAGCATGAGAAACTTGCATCATTTTCATAAAAATATCAAAGAACAACAAACTTTTTCACTTAATTTTTACACTTTAGATATATATATGTAATACAACAGAATCCCAAGTTGTTGGTAAATTACATGTAAAGAAAGAAACATAAAATTGTTTAGTAAAGCTTTGGTGCTTTCTTCAAATCTTCAATGTAAAGCTTCTGAAGATTTGAAATGAGAGCAATAAAGCTTTACTAAACATTTACTTCACTAAACATGAATTTTATTTTTCACACACACATAATTTCCAATGATTTTGTCTTTGATAATTGTAATGATAGCCATTTCTTTGTGAATGTGTTGCAATTGTGAATAATGCACGTATGAACAGAAAATTAATACGTCTATCTTAACAGCTAGGAATTCTGACAGAAATGAAAGTAGAATGTAGATATAAAAAATAAATTTCAGTTTTTTAAAAATACTTGAGGATATGAACTGTGACACTTCACGCAGTCATATTTTATGAAGTGTGTTGATATATGACAATCAAACGCTTTTTATTTTCTGTAACAAATAAACATGAAATATAAATTACCATGTGCTTCCCCTTTATTATATACATGTATCCTCATCACACATACAAACAGCATAGACAGGTTTTCCTCATATTTGAAATTTGTGAAAGACAAAAGCGATATAACATTTTATGCTCCGAATAAGGAAGCCTCTATGACATAGTCGCAAGTTTCTGTATGAGGATGTTTAAGACAATTAGGTCATTAACAGTTGTTGTCTACACCATGTTCCATTTGCTCCGAAGATAATAATAATAATAATTAATAATGATTGGTTTTATATAGCACTTTTCCAGCTGCTCAAAGCACTTTACAATACAATATTACCCCGGCAGACCTTATATCAATCTAGAACTTTCTCAGCTTCCTGGGAACCATACTGGATACTGGGAAGATATGTTACACAAAATATTATCTATCAATTCATAATCAAATTCTGCAACATTTTTATTAACAATTTGATGATATGGTTTTTGTAAATACACTAATTCTCTAATCAAATGGTTTTTCTAAATTAAACTTTCTATCTTCTACATTTTTTTATATGAGATCTTCGAAAGTTTTGAGGAATAATTCATAGCAGAATTTATTTATCGATAACACATTACACATCTCCATTTTTTATTGAAGAAATAACTTCATCTCTTAAAAATATGTAAGAGGGCAAGAACTGAAGCTTCATGTTGGCATACTTCATGAAGTGCTTATATGCTTCATGAGCTATGTCAAACGTGAAGTGCTAGCTGATATATTTTCAAAAATTGAAATTTCTTTCTTTTATTTACAATCTACTTACATTTCTGTCGGAATTCCCAGCTGTTAACATAGATGTTCTATATTTATCAAGATTCATATGTGCATTGTTTCCAACTGCAGTATGTTCATGAGAAAATGGGTGTCATTACATTTTGTAAAGATTTTGCAAAATCATTGGAAACTGTGTGCCTCTACTTATTTGAAGCAAACAGATGTGTCATGTAAGTGCACATCAATTACTAGAACCAGCTGAAGTTGAATATAAATTTCCAGATATGAATTATGAAAGACTGCTGTTCAGATGTATCAATCTGTAGGATTTTTTCAACAATTTTTAGTGTTAAATCTAGGATCTAGAGAGGGCACACATATCATATATATGTTAAAAAGGGCACTTTTCATTAAGGCAAGACAATTTCGGGGCACTTTCATTGTATCATACTATGATAGTAATAGAATAATCATTTAGTCTCTTTAAAAGTTAATAACTGGTCCCTTGATTTTAAACTTTTCAATCAACCTTGTGAAATAAAGAACAATTGTTTATATTAACAAATATTTTTTAAAAATTCATAGAGAAAAAAGGACATGGTGCAGTTAAAAAGGGCATGGCACCAGCCAAAAAGAGCATGGCACGGCACCATGCTAGTTTGCTTTAGATTTAACACTAAATTTTGGTGCATTAAAAAGCACACCACACATTCAGAGTCAAGTCAACTTGTACCCTGACCGACTCGTACCCAGGTCAACTCATACCCAATAGGTCAATTCGTACCCAAGAATCTGGTTACGAGTTGACTCCTCCTCTTCAATTGATGACAACTCGTACCTAAGCGATATGTCACTTATATGTGCATAGATATATTGCATTATGGGCAGATTCTTGGGTACGAGTTGACTTTTGTCTTTTGGGTACGAGTTGACCTATTGGGTACGAATTGACCTGGGTATGCGTCGGTCAGGGTACGAGTTGACTAGAAATCACACATTCAGAGCAACAGAGATTCGGTGAAGGTGTCAGTCCAAATATCCAGCTGAACCAAATCTCAACCAAGATTAGGGGGAGGAGAAACAAAAACAATAAACGCATGGGGTGATTTTAACTTTGCTGATTTTACAAATTACACTATGCTTCCATTGTTTATATCCTCGTTATATACAAAAACTAAGTATCCATTCCATGATTCTCTGAGAATTACTAACATAGTACCAAAAATTAAGAGAGAGTTCATTTCTCATCAAAATATGTAACACGTGAATTACTCCTGCTACTTACGTGAAAACTACAGGAAACGCTGCGATGATGAAGATGCCATATATATACTCCATATTTGTCTGAAAAAATAAAGGCTTTCTTTAGAGTTTTCCACTGCTGGAGTAAACAAACCTTACACGGCCTTTGCTATCAATTCATTTTATAATGGTTGAATATCCAGTAAATAACTGAAACGTACACACGTGATATCAAACAGATTTTGCGTAAATTTAATAACAGGAACTTGAATTTCTCTGTTACAGCTGAGCTAAGTCATCACCACTTAACACTTGAACTTTTGTTCATACGTCGCATGATACATGCGTGGTACACTTCACCTTTTCCCTTCTTTTCGATGTTCGTATCTTTATGATATAAAAGATAATCCAGATTAAGGTGTTCCTACATTTTGTGATATGTCAGTAAAATAACCTCTCATTGAATTTTGTAAAAATGATAAACAAAGTAATATGCAAATCACGTCGCCTGTCTGCGTGTTTACTATGGCTTTACTTATCTCCCGTATTGAAGACCTCCACGTATGGGTGGTAACTCTAATATCCAGTTGAATCGTCAGTAGTAAACAAGATGAAATATTTCTTTTGCCATTCAATTTTTTACTATTAACGTTTAAGGAACACAACTTATCACAATCAAAATGGTGTAGAAATAAACCCACTGAATGATGGGGCCTTTTTTTTTTCTCTATGTATCAGAGTTTCGATTTTTTTTATGTTCAAAGACAAGTTTCCTAAATACCAAAAATGGTTCAGATACTCAAGGCTCTCCATTATCGATTTAAGCCTTTACATATATATCTATTTTAGAAACATATTGCAATGATATAATTACATAATATGGGGTGGATATATAGGTTAATGGAATCGATTAAAATCATCACCATTTGATCCAGACAAACTTTTAAAATCACTGTGGGAAGCTTCATAAAAATTATTCTAAATGCATTCTTAGTGTGCAGAAGAAAAGTACAAATATTGCTGTACTAGGCTATCAGAATTGGGGAGATTTTCTCTACATTATGATATTTTGAAATCAATCATCTGTTGTTGGTACAAACTTAAAAACCTAAATGTATTTTAAGTACTTGAAAAGGATGCTTATCTGTGTAGTAATCTTTGCAGTTCAACAACAAACTGTCATGGTAATCATCATCACTAGTAATAATAATAATAATAATAAATTCTTTTATTTAGACAGGATAGCACAATTAGTACAAATGACTAGTTTACATTGTGGTCCTGTATAAAACATATTTACAGAAAGATAAATGAGAGAATAGAAAAATAGATAACATAATATAAAATATATACATAAAATACACACACGATATCACTGGGGGGAAAATAAACATATACACACACACACACACATATATACACATATACATACATACATACACACACACATACATACATATATATATATATATATATATATATATATATATATATATATATATATATATATATACATATATACACACACACATATATATACACACATATATATACATACACATCCACACATACATACTCATACACACATACACACACATACATACACATCATATCTATATATCACTTATTTGAGAAATAATGCTGCAAATATGCTGATTTAAAAGATGTAATAGAACCACAGCTTCTGACAGACTTGGGCAACTGATTCCATAAAATTGTAGAGGATACCTTAAAAGACCGTTTATAATATTCAGTTCGAACTTTTGGTAAATATAAAATGCCACTATCGCTACTTCTTGTTGTTCTGGAACTAACTTGGCTGACAAAATTAAAAACGTTCATATATTCTGGTGTCATGTTATTAAGAACCTTAAAAGCAAGCACTAGTTTTCTATATACAAAATAATCATGAACAGGCATCCATTTAAGAACACTAAAAATATCAGCTGTAGAAGTCTGAGTTACTTTCACCTTCAATATAATTCTGGCTGCCCTTTTCTGTAACTTAAAAAGTCTGTCAATAAAAACCCTGTTTTTGGCTGAGCACCAAACTGTGCAACAATAATTAAAATGGGGAAATATAACAGTGTTATAAATTTTCAATAGTGCTGCATTTGACATAAAAGTTTGCAAACGACGTAAAATGCCTATTTTCTGTGAAAGTTTCTTGCATAAAGAATCAATGTGTACAGACCAGGTTAGACATTCATCTATTTGTACACCAAGAAGTTTGGCCGTTTTAACAGTATCTAAAACAATATCTCCTACTTTGATACACATTTTTCTACACTTTGAGAGTTTTTGTGCAGTGCCAATCAACATACATTGTGTTTTCGCTAAATTCATCGTAAGTTTATTACTTTCCATCCATTTCATAGAGTTTAAACGATCATCATGTAACCTTTGCTCAATAACATCAATAGATTGATGTGAAACATCCTGAGATGTATCATCTGCATATATAGAGGCATTTGAGTGCTTTAGGCATTTAGGATAATCGTTAACAAATAAAATGAAGTACAATGGACCCAATATGGACCCCTGGGGCACTCCTATTGTAACATCTTTTTCATCTGACAAAACACCTTTCTATCTAACACATTGTGATCTTCCGCTAAGATAAGACTGAAACCATTTAAAAGAATTTTGACAAATACCAAATGACGAAAGCTTGTGTAACAATACCTGGTGGTTTACAGTGTCAAAGAAAAAAGAAAAATCTCTAGAATATGTTGAAATTGTATATCCGTTCAGAGATTATTATATAGGCAGTATAATGAAAATTGTAAATAAACTACTCTGTGATAAATACATTGAAACCTGGTACAATAATCGACATGAATTAATTGATGGGAAACTGAGCACTTATAATAAGGAGCACTTTGGTTTTGAATATTATTTGAATAAAATTCAAAATTTTGATACTAGGGTACTCTAGTAGGGCTGAGCTCTCCTTCAGTAGATATCTAGGCGAGTCAAGTTAAAAACTCGTTGATTTCTCAGGTACTTGTCAGCGAGTTCTGAACAGAGGACGCTAGTAAAACTTCATAATTCACTGCAATATTATACCACATTTTGTAGGTGTTGTTACTTTATTTTAACCAACAGGCTAAATATATATCTGGAATATAGTGTTTGTTTACATTATTTTAAGAAATATCTAAATTTTTCGTTTCAGGTCATTGTTCACCGTTTGGCCCGATCAAATCCAACTAACTATATACGTACATATTTACATAAAAATACCAGTGCATTGTGTCAAATTTTCCAAGATTATGCTTTATCTTATTTTAAAAAAAAACCAACTAAACAAAATAATGATGATATTTATATGGTTGCAAATAATCACTTTAAAGCACTGTACACAATAAAAAATTATATGGTATGGTATAATAGCAATAAAGGTCAATTATGATGGCTATGTGACAGATAGTATTAAAACTATATTAGCAAAACATCAATGAATAAATGTAAATTAAAATCAAAAATGAATAAATAACAAGAAATTAATTAAAGATCATGAATTGATATTCCGGGTAACTATCAATCATAGATGAAATTAATTACGGATGTCTTTATATGTCGTTCAATACTTTCTCAAATCACAAATTTAGTAATAATCGGAATCGGGTCCAAATATGGCTGAAACAAATTCCTTTGACAAATATTGCAATGTTATTTTATAAAAATGTTTAAATGTAAGCGCTATACATATGAATATTCACAATTTTATGAAATTCCACCCGCGCACTCTGGTTAGTAGTACCCAGGAGAGCGAGATCCGATTTTATTTTTGTGAATGTACTTCCACCAATCTATAATATATGATGTAATTAAATATACATGTATTAGCCTTTAACTTGTGGTTCATATTTGATAGTTTATACGTGTTTATAACAATGGGTGAAGGAAATTGGGTACAAAGGACCGCGGGTTACCTAAAGTGAAAGATACCAAGAACGCGGAATTAGGACACTAGGAACAAAGTGATATGAAAGTTCAGATAAGGAATTTATTAATATTTTAATCAGATTGCAAGGACCGGGCTCCGTGACCATTAACTGAGAAAAGACTTGTTAAATAAAAAACTGCGATTATGTATTCCTAGTTTATCAAAATTACAAATTCCTTACCGATGTTTTGTATCACCTTCAAAATCTAATCTCAACATGAATTTTACTGACTGTCTATATCAATACTATATTGTTTAGATTAATTTGTTAATATCGAGTACCTAAGAAAATTCGCACGGATGTTTGCTTCATGAGCTGAATTCAAGGTTTGAAATGATTCGAGAAAGAACCATGATAATGTGTCACAAGAATATAAAAAGACATTCAATTTCTTACTAAATTGGGGTTCATAATAGTCTTTATTTTGACGAAATGCTTGAAAATGAAAATAACGCAGGGTGAAAAGATTCCCATATTGATTAATATCATCCAGTAAATTCACAATATTAAGATTTTCTGTCATATATTATATTCTGATTTAAGGAATGAATCTATTTTTCTATTCCTAGCGCATGATACATAAGTTTTCCTTCCATTATAAATTAGAAATAATCACTAGAAATAAGATGAGTTGTTGTTACATGTGTGATGTGCAGGTACATCTTTAAGAGGATGTCAAGGTGCAATATTTTACAGAAATCCAACATACAATAACTTCTAGGAGCTAAGCTGTACTATAATTTCCACGGAACCATACTACAACTTCCAAACCACAAACATAGAAAAGCAACAATTTTGTAACATTTATTCAATGATGAAATCATAAGATTGATTGATTGAATATTGTTATACGTCCCTCTCGAGAATATTTCACTCATGTGGAGACGTCACCACTGCCGGTGAAGGGCTGCAAAAGTTGGGCCTATGCTCGGCACTTATGGCCATTGAACAGGGAGGGATCTTTATCGTGCCACACCTGCTGTGACACGGGATCTCGGTTTTTGCGGTCCCATCCGAAGGACAGCCCCATTTAGTCACCTCCTACGACAAGCAAGGGGGTACGGAGGACCTATTCTAACCCGGATCCCCACGGGGTTAAAAAATGCAACATATAAATAAATCAAACATAACTGATGTGTCAAATTCAGAGGCAGATCCAAGATTACAGAGGGGGGGGGGGTACATATTAGCCAAAATACTCAGCCACTTTGAGTGCCAAATCTGGAGTTTTCACACACACACACACACACACATATATACAAAGCACTAAAATGACAAATGACACGAACAACCAGATTGTCAAATTTTCGGGACGACCCGTCCCTTCTTCAGGACAAACGAAAAGAATTACCTAATATATGGCCAATATTAACAGAATAATAACATATGAATACATCTAACACTACAACTACACTAATCTACAAACGTATTTACAACGCAGACTACATATTTTTAGGCTTGCCAATCAATGTTAAAAGCGGAGCGAATTAGGACATGCCTTATTCGTCCAAAGAGCTGATCCAAACTCTAAAATTTGACAATCTGGTTGTTCGTGTCGTTGGTCATTTTAGTGCTTTGTATAATATTTTGTATTTGGCCCTTGTATCCATATTGTGTATATATAAAACCATCTTAAATTCTGTGCTCAAAAGATGATCACAAGTTGGGAGTACAAGGAGCTTCACATTGTACATTCCACACACAAATGTCTACATCATCCCAACAAGTGTCCACTTTAGCCACAAGTACTTAATATCACCCTCCTGTTACCCCAGCTACAGTCAATGCAGACTAGGAAAACCCTTACGGATAAATCACTTCAAAAGAAACAGCAGTTCTGTTATTGTCATTTAGTATCTACTTTTATACTAGCGGAAAAAAGAAAAGTTTATTTTCCATAGTTATTATTGTACACGATTCATTGATGAATAGTTCATCATTGGGTTTCTTTATCATTTCATCATTACTGAATGATTTTGATGATTTTTGTTGTCTTGTCACAGACGGCGTTTGCGTGGATAACTTTAAAACAAGGATACCCTCACACCGCTTCCCGACCCGAATCAGTAGCGTGTGTGCCCACCCCTGGCTTCAGTCACTGTTCTTGCTCTCCTTAACATTGACCCCATCAAGGTGCTTATTGTCCTCTGAGGGATATTATTCCACTCTTGAATAAGGACCCGCTTGAGTTGAGCGACGTTATATACAGGACATTGACGCGCTTCCTAACCATCCTTGTCCAGCTCGTCCCACAAATGTTCGAATGGGAACAATTATGGACTGTGTGGTGGCCAATCAAATATTGGGCCAGAAAGTCACGATAACCCCTATCAACACGGGGCCTCGCGTTGCCCAACTGCAACGTAAGGTTACGTCGATGGATAATTAAGAGGAAGGACGTGTGGTCTCAAGAGCTGATCCCGATGTTACTGCTGTAAGATTGCCAACGATTAACACGGGAGATGTTTTCATGCCTTGGGATATCCCTGCCCATACCATAACAGACCCTCCCCCGAATCTGTCGCTTTCCGTTACGCAAGCGTCAGAATATCGCTCACCAAGACGCCAATAGACACGTTGTCGTCCATCTGACCTATAAAGCGTGACACGTTAGTGAACAACATGCGTCTCCAATGGGCCAAACAAAACTGATTAGGTGCACGTGCAAGCAGGCACTGCATTCAACATTAGCATCGCCTCTGTGGAAGTGGCGGACCAACATAGGGATGTCGTGGCCTTAAATGAAACGTCCACAACCGATTCCTAACCGCTCTTGGGCACACTGGCCGACCAATAGTGCCGACAATTTGGCGTGCCGTCCGAAATCGGTTACCCAATCTCCCTGTGGATCCGAGACGCCTAACTAAACAGGATGTTGTCTCATGTACACCATATTGCTGGGCTTCATGACATTGCGAATGCCCCTGCATTATCAGAGCAATGGCCCAATCCCTATCGACTTCATTGAATCGCGGGTTTCGCTTCGAAAAGAAATGCTGTGTATCTGATTTGTAATGTTCCAGTGTTCAATTTGTAATGATTTGCCAGCACATATGGTGTACATGTACCCCGGATGCACGCTTTCTCGAAAAATCTGCTGAAAACAAGCGGCGTTGAGCGGGGTCAACTGAATTTGAACTGAAGAACATTTTCACAGTGCATGGATGTAGCTCAGCGTCAAATTCAATTAAATTTCGTCCATGTGTCTAAAAGTTATATTACAAATTCCGAACTCGAGTTTCTTTTTTCCGCTAGTTCACATGAATAATTGAATTTATATAAGCATTAACTTTTACATCTCAACATGTTGCCAAACAAGGGGACAAATTTTCTGTGAAGCAAGGTTCCATTCATAATGTCATATTCCCATTTTGTACAATGTCTAGTTTTAGTAAGGAATGGTCACCCTTTCCTTCTCCGGATGTTTCTCACCACTGTAAGAGACGAATCATTCTGAAGAAAATGTATGAATATTGATAATTTAATAGAGATTTACATTATATACAAAATATAGACATATACATATAACATTTTATTAAATGAAATAAACATGGCTATAATACACAAGAAATGGTAGTTTTATGGAAGGCCACTTATGTGCCGACACGGAATGGTGTATGCAGATCATCACAAGGCAGGCTGGTTATTATATGTACAAAATGAATCAGTTAGTGAGCTGACTAGATATTCAGTACAGAAGTGCAAAGGTCCAAGTGTAAAGTACATTGTACCAGTGGTTTCACTTACAATACACCATGGTTTCACTTACAATACAATATACCAGAGGTTTCACTTATACTACAATATACCAGTGGTTTTATTTACAATATTGTATGATTAAAATTCACATGTATGGCTTAAAGTTGTACAATGAAATGTCTTGTAATTCAAGATAAATAATGCTTGTCTGAATCTCCATCACAATGTACAAATGATTTAGATTTTCATGTTTTTGCATTATGAATGGCAAAACTTGCTCCTGTGGGGAAAAAACCATGTGTTGGTAGATATATACAGTACAAACACACAAAATATCGCTTTCAGTACACAACCGCATATGAAGTTCTTTTTCCTTTTAACATGAAATCTGCGATATACAGTTTGATCACATGAATTTATCAACAACATAACGAGTATTTCATTGTAATGCTCACAGTAAACAAATGTCTAAACTATGAATACAATAACTAAAACTAATGTCAATGAAAACAATGAATATTCACAATTGAATGCACCAACATTGTAAACCCGTGTATGGGTTACCACATGATTTACATGAACACTTTTGAATTTCGTAATGCTTCAGTTCAAACACACTCTTAATCAAAATACTTTATTTCATAGTTTAAGCAGTCATGGATTTCATGAATTTAGAATCGTTATCACATTAAAATATCACTAGAATATGAGTAACACAACACTTAATTTAATAACATCACTAGCATTTTTCGAGTTATCTCCCTTTAAATAGATTGATTCCTACTGTCTATCTATAGTCTGAAAGAACCACTCGGTAAATTTCCGGAGCTGAGCCGCGGCAGTCTGGGACTCCTCCTGAAGGCGGATATTGTCTCTTCTCAGGGACTGTACCTCTACCTCCAGATCCGCATTCTCCTTCCTCTCCTGTTAACGATTAGAAGGCGTAATAACATTACAACTTGAATTATATACTGTATATCGCCTGGTATTCGCTGCAGTTTAATTTTCATTATTTTCACTTTCAACTGAAACTAATACTAAAGAAGAAAAGATTAAGAAATGAAAGAATGAATATAGCTACAAGAAATTTAATGCTGCGTCCAGTCTCCCTCTTCAGAAGCCATGAAATCAACAAGCATTCTGAGAGTATTGCAAAATGCAATACATGACCCCTATCGGTGCCCCCTATTTATTTATTTGAGGGAAGTCATTATTACAGTCCATGTATATTGGGATGAGCAAGTGGATATTATTTTTTAATACCAGGAAATATTGTAATTTTAATTTCCTGTAAATAGATGCAGCGAATCTGAAGGACTCAAATACAAATTGACATGCCTTAAATTATATAAATCTCACACAATAAAAATAAAGAGCTCTACACAGAATACAAGAATGAATTCAGTCAACCATGAGACTAAGTTCTCCAATATTTGTTAGAATAATTAAACTGTAACAAAAGTGAAGCTTAATTTGTTTCTACTCATTCAATAACTGCATAAAATATTCATATTCCAAAGCTAAGGCAAGGTAAAGTCAAGAAAACTACATTAAGCACAAAGTCCCATAAACCAGATAAAATCACTCAACTGTGACTAAACTTAAACTTGATTTGTAAACATACAGTAGAAACCATACACTCAATTTCAGCTTCCTTAAAACATGATGAAACAAGATGTGTTTGTGAAACACAAATGCCCCCGATAATGGCCAATTCCAAAGATGGCCAAGGTCAAATATCTTGGTACCAGTAGAAAGATCTTGTCACAAGAAATGCTCATGTACAATATGAAAGCTCTAATATTTACCATTTAGAAGTTATGACCTATGTAAAAAAAAAAATTAGAAGTAGGTCAAATGTCAAGGTCAAAAGGTTTAGTACCAACGGAAAGGTCTTTTCACAAGGAGTACTCATGTGAAATATCAAAACTCTATCACTTACATCACTTACTGTTAAAAAGTTATAAGCAAGGTTAAACTTTTCAAAAAGTAGGTCAAACGCCAAGGTCAAGGTCACAGGGTCAAAAATGTTGGTACCCACGGAAGGGTCTTGTCACAAGGAATACTCATGTGAAATATCAAAGCTCTATCGCTTCTGTTCAAAAGTTATTAGCAACGTTAAAGTTTCAGACAGAATGACAGACAGGACAAAAACAATATATGTCCCCCGATCTTTGATCTCGGGGGGGGGGGGGGGGGCATAAAAAGTGCAGAAAACCAAGTGAGACTGACTGACTGACAGAGGAATAACCACTACCAAGAGGAACTAGTCCCCGAGTCTGAACTGCAAAAAGGTCGAGATAATTTTTAACACTGGTATATTGATAAATAGAATGAAATTTTTACAAGAAACACATAGTCAACACTGACTGCCCACCTTATCAAGGTCCACCTCTAACTGTTCCACTTTGGCTTCCAGTTCCTGAATTCTCTGCTGTGGATTGGAAACTGTAGACCGCCATACTGAACTCCTGTCAATGCAAGGTCAAAATTTACAGACAGAGCATTTCTCTCGATCTCAAATAAAAATAAATAAATAAATGAATCAATAAAAAAATCTTAAAATATTTTATGAATATCAGTAGTGTGTTGGAAATGACTTCCTTACCCCTGTGTCTGACTTGTTGGGGGTTTGGTGCAACTGGTGTTTGGTTTGCTGCCCATTGGTTTCACAGGCTCAGGAGGTAGGGCTCTGTCTTTGGGATCCCGTACTGAGGAATTCTGGGACTTGGATCCATCTGTACCTAAGTAAAGAAAAATGACACAAGACATACTATACTGTGTTAAAAAGTGTAAGAGTATGGAGTTGGACTGCTTCACTCGTATGGAGTTGACTGTTGGCAGAGAACACTGGAGAATTAAAACATATATACACTGTGATGACAGCTTTGCAAATATTGATTTTTTTTTGCACTGAAAGGGAAATGTACTTTGCTGTCTGCATCCAGTGGAGAGACACAGTAGCTTACAGACATGAAACAAGAAAGCCATTTTCTATTAAGTTTTTGTTTAAAAAGATTTGAAAGTCATATCACCAAAATGAAGAAACTCTACAATCATGTAGCACACAAGTAACATCTTACCCTTTTTGGCAGACATGACTACCTTTGTCTACATCTGTATGTAGTTTACCTGGGTATTGATTATTTTATTAACTCCTCTTATATCCTCTGCATCATAAACAAGCAACACACCTGAGACATCAATGATGCAGATAGATATCTCCTTGTCAACACATGATATGAAAATGATCTACAGATACTACTTTGTCTGCACTGAAATGAAGCCCGGAATAACCAATGGTTGACAATGTAGGACAGGTGCTTTATTGTAAAGGTGTGAATTTACCCAAACATAGGGAGAGATGACTGGATTGAAAAATATTGTACAAAGAAATCATATCTGTCCACCATATTTTGCAGTGAACACAAAAGCTTTCATTGTCACTCAGTTATTCAATAAAAAGCCAGAAATTTCTGATTAGTTATCAAACATTCCTGTTATATTACAGATGTACTGGAAAAGTGATGGTTAGTGCTTTCCTCACTTTGAAGTATGTGTGATTGGAACTGATCAAAGCACACAAGATTAATACTGACAAAAAGAAACTGTCCTTACTTTCTATGGCCTTTGTGGCTACATTGACTAAGTTGGACCAGTCCAGACTCGCTGCCGACTCCGGGAGGGGGACTGGATTCTGCTGGGTCTTTGGCTGGGAGGCTGCAGCATTACGACTCAACACCTGACGAGCTTTAGCTGCCATTGCACTGTCCAGCATTGCACGAGGCGACAACCTGAAATGTTAAAATCACAAGCATGACAAAAACTTGAAATAGTATCATTACAAACAAGAAACACTGATCAAACATGAAATCAGTTAAAGCCAAGATGAAAATTACATTTTTCCAAGAGGGAATTTTTGTGCAGCTTTTTATGAATTTTTTTTATCTTCTGTGAGGTTCAAATTAGTTTGTTGGAGAAATTCTAAACTACATTTGAAAGTTTACAGCTTATTCTGGTATCCTTTTTCAACATTGACATCAATTATTGATTGTATATTGTTTGCCGAGTGTGGTTACACTGCTAACATTTGAATGTGCAAAGTTTAACATTTGATTCCTGGGCCTGCCCAACTTCATCAGAAAAGGAGTGTACTTGGTCTTTCAACTAACCTTGCATCTCCAAGCACCTCCTTGGGCAGGGCAGGGACGGGAGGGGCTGTGGAGAAAATGAGGTCGGCCACCATGGCATCCCGGGTGGGAGAAATAGTGGCACCTTTCTGACTGTGGAGGCTCTCATCTGACATTGTCCTCTTCAGGTAAAACGATGGTCTTTCCGTAGAAGTGTTCTGCTGAAATTCAGTCACACCAACTTAAGGCATGTTTTATAGTGAGTAATATCTTATCAAGGTAAGGCTGGGTGAATACCACAGGGATGATAAAATGTCTAATGACTTGAATATTTTTTCATCCATCCACCTGTGCTGTGTCATCACTTTTATCATAGTTTATCATGGTGTAATAACATATTACAAATGATATGCCGGTATAGGCAATGAACAAACACCACATTATTAAAGTTAGCATTCTGTGCATGAAGTGAAAATCTGAAGTTCTGTCCATAAACTTACAAGGATTCCTCTGAGGTCACTGTTTTTGATGTCCATATCAATTAGGCGTTTGAGGTCCTCCTGAAGTTCATTGGACTGAGTCTTGGAGTGTTTACCATGTACTCCAGGACGAAGACGAGTATTTAACGACTCCTCTGATGACATCCCACTTAGATTCCTAAAGCACCAGATTTTAAAATGTAGTACACAAGTTTTAATTTTGAATTATATTGCAACATCACAATAAGAATTGGAAATAGACACTTTACGTTTGTATAAAAATTGGAGCCTTTTTTTTGGTGTTTCAAATAGAGCTGTCATACCTTTGAGATGATCTGGGACTGCCATTTTCACTGCTGAGAGGGGAGATCTCGGACAGGTGAGTTCTTCTGTGACCCCCCGGCCGACCTTTGCTGTTTGTTGAGGTAGGATCTGCTCTTTTCTTACCAACATTGGTTAAATCATCTGGATTCAAGAAGAAGAACACTACATGTAATAATAACTAGACATGTTGGAATGACACAAATGCTCCCACTGGTAGCCACATAAATAGGTAGCCAATAAATCATCATGTCAAATGGAGCAAAAGTCAACTTTGGTCTGCAACTCAGTTTGATGAACTACACTAAAGGTTAATAGTCATAAGTATGTGGGAAAAGTCTGAAAAACTACATTTCAACAAGTTTTCAATTCCACAGACCCTAAGTCTGCTGAAAGTAACTCAACTGAAATGAAACTCAACAACTAAATACTTGTAATCAACTCAATACATACATCTGCAAGCATAGGGAAAACAGTCAAGGAAAACTGAATTTACAGAAAATATCAAAGGAAGAGCAGTAACTCTGTCAACTGAATCCAAACTTCATTAAATTTGATCGATAACTCATAAACTTGTATCTTCAGCTCAACATCTGCAAGCATTGTGAAGAAAACAATTTTTAAAAATGATGTAATGAGAGACAAACAGAAATAAACTAAATGACCTGGCCATATCATAATGGGGGTGTAAAAATCTCTGAAAGTTCATTTACCAATCTAATTAAAATCAGATCTTCTCTAACCATTACACTGGAGAAGGATCTGACAGCATTGCATTTGAGGTCAAATTATTGACCCCAGTCTCATGAATAATTCAATAAATATTTGACCAATAACAATAGCTTGACAAAGAACCAAGGACCAATCAGGAATTATTTTACTGAAGCATATTTGGATTGTAGGCATTGATCCATGAAAAGTTTAAATGAATTCCAAATATCAGCATCAAAGAATCTTAGATACTGTACATCAATTACTGCTAAAATATACTTTTTGTGGCATTCTAACATCACTCATAGCCACCGCCATCTTCTTTGATTATTCTCCCGTGCTTCTCAGTTTCGATATAACAGCAAAATTTTCATGTTAGTGAAAGCTGTCATTTGATTGGTCAAGTGTGAAAGGTGAAATAACATGACCTCAAAAGCAATGCTGTCAGAATCATCTCCAGTGTAACGGTTAGAGGAGATCTGATTTTAATTAGATTGGTCCATTTACATAAATTACCAATATAATGAAGTAGACCTATAACCAAATAATTAAGATCTATGTTAAGTGAAACTGATTGAATACATTCCAAAAGAAAAAAAGAAGTAATCAATTGCTGTCCTTTAAATGAAACTGCTGATATTTACTGTAACAGCCTTACCTCTGGAGCTGTTGCTATGGTAACTTGGGTCACTGTAACCTCGTTGTCCTGGCAACGCTCCTGAGTTGTGAGATGATCCACTCGAGAATGAAGTGTCACTAAGATTCACACTAGAATTAGTACTCCTAACAGTACCTTCCTGACCCTGGCTCAATAGATACTTAGAGTTCTGAGTCTGTTTCATTAATTCCAGTGATATATTGCCATGTTGTACGGCAGAATAATCTCCCCCTGGAGCAGAGTATTTCCGTGAGAAGTTACTAGACTGTAACGAAGACATGCCTGATGGAACACTATCAGACCCATGAATAGAACTCCCATAGGAACCCGAGTCACCACTGGAATTCGCAGGATCCTGTCTCCTGATCTATATATCAAAGGAAAGTCAATCATGACACCAGCATTTAATAAAATGATTGCACAAATGATTTCAAAGATGATACCACAGATGTAGATTGTATTTCTATCTATAATAACTGGTATCTATAATAACTGCTATCAAAAATTCAGAGTGTGTAAAATATTTCAGGGAGTAGTTGGTAGAACACTTAGCCATCTGTTTTTTTCATCACCAAACCTTACCTGATTGTATGTGGTGCGTGTGCTTGTCCACGGTCTAGGAGCTGTAAAACAGAAGTGCAAATTACATTATACATGCTGTTTTGTTGGCAGCAGCAGTGGGAACTGATCCTGTATATATTTGAAAACATGTTGTATTTACATAACATTTAATTATTGTAAGTCACCCACATACCACAACATAATTACTACCGCTTTTCCAAATAGAATAGTACAGCACATTGTAATCTACCTTCAGCAATGTCCAAATACTGCTCAATGATATTCTTTCAATGGTTTTCAATAACAGATTCTTAACTCTAAACACAACCACTATACATGTTAGAGAACACAAAATGGAGGGTTATTTCTCCAGGTTTGGCTAGATAAGAAAAACAGAAATTACCTGCTTCATGAAACATAATCCACTACAGAAATACCCTGAGTCAGGTTCTTAACTGTTAATGTCTTATCATAAAAACAAAGCTAGAAATGGTGATATCTTCATTAACCCAAACACAGCTTTTGGCACATTATAAACCTAGCTGACTACTGTATTACAAAATAAAAACAGCCTTTAAAAATGTCTGGCATGCACTGACAGCCAGACATTTGATTTATGAAACTGTCAAGAACACAGGTCTGAATTTTCATACATAAATATTAAAATGTATTTGTTCCTAATTCTTGTCCTAATCATTGTGATGAACCTTATTATCTTACCTACATTAACACTGAGACAATACATATGATCCCATTCTGTGTATCATGCTGTTCACAGGTGTTAACATGATACATGCAGCTTAACAAAATTAATTAAATCTCATCAATCAATACTGAAATCAAGAAACTTTTAACACAACAAACACACACTTCAACTTAAACCACATTTGCTCTGAGGTACAAAAAGAAAAAAAAATACTACACAAGTTTTCAATTATATCTAAAATAACTTTGAAAGTTTTTAATTTTCTGTCCATAAAAAAGCAGTAAATGCCAGACTTTTTAATTTCCCGGGGCTGATCTGAAACAGTTCTATCTGCCTCATCAAACCAAGATTTTTAGAGCAGAAAAAGTTTCTAACTAACATGTTCTCTCATATCTCAATAATAATAATAATAATAAAAGTAATATATACTCAATGTAATCATAAAATCTGCATGGGCCATTTAAACTTACCAATCAATCACTTGAGAAAAAAAAGTTTAAATCTTTTCAATAAATCAGACAGCGAGTCAAGCCATAGGCATGTTGAGGTATCTACATGTATATGTGTAATTTCTTCAGATTTATACAAAAATGTATAATCTCTATCAAATGTGTCACTCATTTACAGCTTAATCGTATAAGCTTTGATGTGATGAAATGCACAAGTTATAAGTCCATAGGGACTTTAAAATGCAGTTTTGAATTCTAATGGATAGTCTTCAATGGTTATATCATAAAATAAAAATTAGAATTATCCTAAGGGGACCATTACTCTCTCACAGGGCTCATTCAAACTTTGTCATATTCAAAGTACTGCTTCTTTTCAAACAATTATTTGTATTAACTTGTAAAAAATATGCACTATAAAGTAAAGGATTAAATGCCTATAATTTTCACCTCAAATAGAAGACATTGGGTAAACCTTTAAAGGTCACAAGGAACCTTAGAGTTGAATAATATATTTTAACACTGCTAAGATACAACTTCAACTCCAATTACAAACATTTCTTCATATGAACTTGAAAATGTCTAGTTAATTTGACAGGTCACCAAGAATGAAGATTTTACTTTGTATAATTTACAACATATGTTTTGAATAGATAGACAGTGTGTCCCCAGATCCTCAATTAATATCATCTGTATTAAGAAAAGCAAATAAAAAATGGATTTGATCTGAAAGTACAGTGGAACCCCGTTATTACGTTTTCCATTTTGTCACGATAAAATAACGTAATACCGGGGGCAACGTAATAAACGTTCCCAGTGAAATCCGTTAAAAATATCGTTTGGAAATTGTATATTGTCCGTTGGTACTCCGTGAAGGGGTGTGTGAATATATCTTTACTGTTTCTTTGTTTAAAAGGCTATGATACTTTGTTTTATTTACATCTTATCTTTAATGTCCATAATTCTTCATGTTCTTATCCCTTTTCTTTATTTCTGGTGTAGGATACATAAGAATGTTTTGATAAACGTTGCTTTTCTGCATTCGTTTGGACCGCCATTTTGTTCAACTTTAAAACCATCATGTAAATTTCTCTCAATGACTCGTTCCGGTTCGTATTCAACATTCGTATTAAAAAAATAACAAAACATCGTTATTATAAAGTTCGCTAATTACACAATACACAACGCAATAAAAAAAAAAATCCCATCCAAAAAACAACAAAACTATAGACACAAAACACACACGATACCCAACACTTACACACTTTTCTCACCAACGATAAACACGGAGAACAATTTAAGCGCAATCCACATTAAAAAAATATAATGATGCATGAAGATTTCATTTACAACGCGCGCATCAGGGGATTTTAGAATATTCACAGAGGTAAATGCCGTGCACGAATCGGCCGATAACACAGGACAGTTTGATTGGTGTATGTATGGACGATATTTACGAACACCCAAGCTGCATGTCCAAACAACGGACAATTTTTTAATTGAACACCATTAGTCACCTATGTCCAAGAAGTTACCCTAGCGGTTTTAACATTGCTACGATAAATCTTGTCTTTCATGTTTGGTACCAAAGCTGTCCGTAAATAGAGTTTTAATAGCGAAGGTAATCACACTATGCTGAACACGCAGGTAGTTGAGAAATTATTTATTTGATTATCAAAATATGAAAAATGAAGTAAATTTCATAGAGTACAATTTCTAAATAAACATTATTTAATTGTTTATCACTGGCTTCGATACGGGGTATTCACCTGTATTGATGTCGCTAGATCTATCAAAGCGTGATCAGTCAAGCGTCTCTAATCCCCAAACAGACCAGGAAATTTACGTGGTGACTGCCTCAGGCAGTCAAGGTGTGAATGGCTTATTATTTTGAGAATCACTATTGAATAATTAGGGGTTTATTACGTTTTCGTCGGAATTTTTGCAACGTAATACCGAGTCCCAGCATCTTAGGACAACGTAATAACGAGGTCTATTTTATATAGGTTTATTAACAAATGGTTTTGTGCTTCGAAATTCCAACGTAATATGCGGACTAACATATTAAAGGGGGAACGTAATAACGGGGTTCCACTGTATAAGCTTAGTTCAGGTTACAAAAGGACTCTAGGTCACCCTAAGTCAGTAGCAAGATATATATGATTCATGATCTATTAGGGATAATTTCACCAAAAACTGACCACTGACCAAATAGTGGTCTGACAAAAATTAATATAGATATATAACCCAATATAGATTTTTAATTCCATTTTTCAAAACCAGAAATCTCTTAAACTCATTCTCCTTGACATTACCATAAATCAAAAGCATTCAGTTGCTCTCTACTAAAGACATCTGCAATTTCAAATTTTACCAAAAACTCATTTGTCTAATACTAAACATGTGACATTCACAAGTCCATACCTTCAACTGTTTTGATTCCCATTAATTTTGATCAATATTGAGATCTGGCCTCAGATGGACAAAACAGTGAACGCATTCTCCCCAGGAATTTTTCCAGGAATCATAAAAATTACCAGACAACTGTACTTGCCTACATCACAAAGATGACAAGACTATCTTTAGCATTTGGAGATCATTGCCTTTGGGAAGCTGGTGCATTTACAGCTCTGTGCTATAAATTCATTACAAAATAAAGCCCTCATCTTTAAATGAAATCTTCCACCAGCTATAGGCTAGGATTTCGTGGATATTTACAGCAACTGACCACATTCAAAAATATATCTGCATCATCCACAAAAACAAGAACTTTATTTCTATTTTGCTATGGTTCAGAATATACAGCCAATCATTTCTCTATACAGTTATTAATTAGGTCACTTTGTGACGTCATGGCAGCTTCTAAAACGGCGTACATGTTTTTTCCTTATGAACAAGGTGAGATTGTTTTGTCTACTATTTTGAAAGATATTTCGAGTATTTAGTTTTAACAGATTATATCAATGTGTTGTAATTATCTGTTGGAGGAGGGTCAACTTGTCTGTGCATTGTCATGATTGTTTATAGGTGTATCAATTTCGGTACGCAGATAATTGTTTTTTTGTTGAATGTCAAACATCAGATCCTTCAGTCATTTGTTTGTATCACACACAATAATTAACTTTTATGATAGCGAAATAAAATTATAAGTTATTGATTTCTTTGTTGCATTAGCAATGCATGAAGTGTAAAAACAGTAGGTAGAATTGCAGAAAAGTCATACAATAGGTCTACATTTTTAAACTGCTATTTTAAGACAATAACCTATTTATTCATTATTTTGTGGAAATTAAATATGTATCACTGTTTTGATCACCTATTGATTAATCGGTATATACAGGAGAATAATGGATGCAGAATTTCTTTGATCTCTTTAACTGTGATAGAATGGAGAATAATGGGCGTGGCAGTTAATAACTGTGGTAGAATTACACACAAAAAAACTAACACTCACGCTTTTCTTCTTCTTCAAATTTCAGTGCATTTTGTGCAAGAATCACGATGCAATTCCTTGGTTTTTCAAAATGACATAAAACCAAACTCATGTCATAAGCATGTTTTGCCACCAGTTTGGTGTTTTGATATAAAATTGCAATTTATCGCATAGTTTTTCATTTAGAAAACATTCAACCCAGGTTTATCTTTTCACTACACAGCAAAATTTCGTTTGTATAAATTCGCACTATATATTTCCTGAAAGAATTTATATAAAAAAAAAAAAAAAAAAAGAAAAAAAAAAAGCATTTTAACTAAATTGGAATAAAATTTAGAAAATGCTATGCGCACCAAATGATGTAATTATCAGACACAAATACACGAATCAATACTTCGCCATGAATTGCATCCCTTTGCTGGGTCAGCCAAATGTCAATTGGTGAAAAGCCCAGTTTTCCTTCTTCACCTTACCACATGTAAGAGGTTACTATTGTGAATTAAAGCTAATCATTAAATTTTCATACAAATTAATGGGTTTTATTGTAGCTGACTGCAACTGATGGAAATATAACAAATGTCAAAGCTATACATGTAGATCAGAAAGTTACAATGGCCAATGTAGGGAAATACAATTTTTTTTTCACCAGATGGTGGGCAAGGGACGTAACTTGCGCAAAGTGTTGATATGTATACCCTGTGTTATTGTATTAAACATCCACCTCTTTTATGAAATAAAACAATTAGTTTTAAAAATTTGAGTTTTGCATTATCACATCTAGTCATTTCACTCTGATCTTATGCCTTGAGCAGCAATTACATTATTTAAAAATACAAAATAGAATAACTTTATTTAAAATATCTAACTGAAAATATATTTGCAAGAAAACTGTCAACACTGACACTGTTGTACCTACATAAATATGGAAACCAAAGGGCCTCAAATGGCAATCTATGGAAACAGGCAAACTTACTGAAGCTGTAAGTTCTCAGTTCAAATGGGGCTTTCATAAATGTTTGAAGGTATAAGTGTAAAGAGAAAATATGTTTAATAGGAATTCATGAGGCAGCTATGTAAAAATATGGACATAAAACCAGTATCATGTGCAGAAAAAGCTGCACAGTAAATCAAGCAGTTTCGTAGCGGGTGGATCTATAGCTCTTTAGTCTATTTCAGCATTTTTCCCAGAGAGCTACAGATGTACTACAGTTCTGCAGCAGAAAATTGCTAACTTTATCTGCTCATGTATGAAAAATGGAATTGCCATTACTTTGTGTATAGACCATAATTAAAAAAAAAAAAAAATTATTACTAAAACTAGAATTTTATAATTTAAAAATCAATATATGCACCCAGGGGTGCATAAGCCGAGTTGCATGGGATACATTGTCAAGTCAGGAATGATGTGGCATATTTATAATTGTGAAGAACTAATTTCAGTTTTAAACTTTTCAAGTTACTGTCCAGAAACCATATTTGTCTGAAGTTTTCAATCTATTTTTGGTCACTGTGACCTTGACCTTTGACCTTTTTTTTCTCCAAAATCAATAGGGGCCTTGCTTTGCTGGTATCCAACAATATAACCAAGTTTCATTTGATTCAAATTAAAAATTTTCAAGTTATTCTCCGGAAACTAATTTTTTTGGGGGAATTTTAAATCTATTTTCGGTCACTGTGACCTTGACCTTTGACCCATTTTCTCCAAAATCAATAGAGGTCTTCCTTACCTGGTACATAACAATATCTTTAAGTATCATTTGATTCAGATTTAAACTTTCTGAGTTATCATCCGGAAACCAAATATTTCTGAAAATTTCATTCTATATTCGGTCACTGTGACCTTGACCTTTTTTCTCCAAAATCAATAGGGGTCTTCCTTACCTGGTACCCAACAATATATCAAAGTTTCATTTGATTCGGATTTAAACTTTCTGAGTTATCATCCGGAAACCAAATTTTTCTGAAATTTTCATTCTATATTCGGTCACTGTGACCTTGACCTTTGACCTTTTTTCTCCAAAATCAATAGGGGTCTTCCTTACCTGGTACCCAACAATATATCAAAGTTTCATTTGATTAGATTGTAAACTTTTTGAGTTATCATCCGGAAACCAATTGTTGACGCCCAACCGCCCGCCCGCCAACACGCCCGCCCGCATCACTAAACCAATAGCCGAGTACAACTTTGTTGCAACTCGGCTAAAAATGTTTGTTCACAGAGTTTATACATTGAGCAATGCAACAATAATCAAACTGTTGGGAATTTTCTCTCAAGTCCCCCCCCCTCTCCCCCCCTCATGCTCCCACAGTGTGCCTTTTCATTTGTATGTTTTGATGAAATCTACCAATCAATTACCGGTATTCCCTACCTCCACTAAGATACTGGTAGTCTCCACTGTCCCGCGAGCCTGACCTCTCATGCTTCCCGTCCTCTGACCTCAGAGTATCGGTATGTCGAGAACTGTATCCTTCATCATAAGGACCACCAGTTTTAGTAAACAGGGATGAATCTGTGAAGGCATGATGGAGCCCTGCTCCTCTCTGAAGACTGGATGTTGTAATGGGACGATAACCAGGCAAGAGGTTCTTCACTGGAGAATGTCTGTCACCCCTAACACAAGGATAAAATCACAAAATTAGTCATGGTAGTTGTTAAATTGGAAAGAATTTATTTCAGTTTATTTGATATACTTGATCTCTGATCTCATAAATGAATTTTTTCATCAAGTTCATTTTCACTGGGTTTTTTAACCGATTGAACGACTGAAGGTATACATAAAGTAGTAGACATTGGATGAATTGAGTACTATATCTGTGGTATAAATACACTGGACTGACAGAGTGTGAAGTCAGTAATTCTTAGTCATATTAAATTGTTCAATGTTAGCTGTATCATGCCTGGAATTAAGGTAGCTGTTCTCAGACAAGGAAATATACAGAAGTACAAATTTAATCAGGACCAGAATGAAGTATTTCAAAAACATACACCTCTCTGTAATTCAAATTCAATTCGAATCATCCTTACCCATTTAAAGATGCACATTCATAATATTTGCAAGAACTAATTTCAAAGAGCAAAAGAGTTTCCCCACCTACACAATTAATAGCTTTAAAAAGTTCATATATACAGTTTAATACTGAACAAAATAAACCTAGAAGCCATTTCCACCATCTAACACCTGAACTCAGTTCATATCTACTCTAATACAAAGTAAACATTTACTTTAACAAAATATGCATTCAGAGAACATAATAAAGCATTCAATAAATGAAAAAATGAATGGAAATGAAGAGCACATGAAGTAACTTCAGCCGACATTGGAAATGAAAGAGACTGTAAAATAATAAGAAATGCTGCAAAAGGATATTCTGAAATATAGACCCATGATTCAAAATTTCAAGTGCAAATTAAAACATTATTAAAGCATGCAAATTAATAAACATGCAGAATTTTAAGACCCACAGCCACTAAGCAGACAGAGCATGCAGATATACTGGTACCTAGTGGGGGCTGAAGGCTTTCTGTGGTGAGGGAGGGTCTGAGACCCCCTCTGACTTGGGGATTCTGCTGAGGGGGGCTCCTTCTGGGTGGGACTTGTGGCAAACTCACTGGAACTGGATGACAGTCTTGAATCTCGGATGTCTAGTCTCAGACTTGAGTTAGAGGTCAGCGAGTCACGCAGATGGAATGACTGCTCACTCGAGCTGCTGGATAACTGAGATGGCTGCTCATCAGGAGAGTACAAGTTCTCATTGGAGCCAGAAAAAATGCTGGCAAACTCGGTTCGTAAAAACTCCATGCTCAACATCTCTGTGGAAATGTTGAGGTCTGTCTGATGTCTTTGGTGTGCATACTCGGAGGAATCCGAGGACGTCTTACACAGACTGTGGTGGGAGCCATTTAAGAAGTTAAGTGGGACCGATTTTTGTCCCATCAGAGCCTCTTTTTGTCTCTGTTGCACATTTTGTGTGGCCTTGCAGGCGGCCTTGAGGGTATTTAATGACGTGTATCGGCAGTTAGTGAGTAATGTGGTGACACCCCTGCCAAAAGCAATCAATACCAAATACACAACCCAGTGCATACAGATTCCATAGCATGTAAAAATATCTGTACAGAGAGGTCTCTGTCAACAACAGTACTCTCAGTTGAAAATAAAAAGCACTCAAACAACACATTTATACAGAAATTTGATGACTGAAAATACATGGTAATGGTTAATGACGATTTCATGATTACATGTATATGACTTGAGTACAAGCATGCATTTTGAACAATGTTGATGGATGACACGATTTTTTAATGATAAGATAAATGTACACATGAACAAAGGATAGTAGAAGACATAAAACTATTATGATAATAAATAAAATACATATCTCTACTCTACATAAGAAAATGTATTGTGCATCTGTTAATGTTTTTCATGTCAAAAAGAAACAGCAATTACTAGAAAATGATAAGTTTTTGAAATGATACAAAGATGATTGATATGAATTCTAGCTATACTACAAGTAACAGATAAATATGAAGGGGAAATTATTTTTCTTTTTAAAAATAAGAAGTTTAAAAATGAGTAGACCTGGATTATATAAGAAATTTTATCATATCTTCACATCAACAAGTTCAGCCACACCCACTTCCCCACCTGAATGTTATTTTCATACATGTATTTTAGATTGTATATTGTACATAATACAACTTATATATTTAGCAAGGTTATATACCCTTTAGTACCAGGTACCTATCAATATGCATTAATGATAAAGTTATCCTATTCAAACACTGTCAGTGGGACTCAGCAAAACCATAATATTGACTGACTGTTTCTCTACTACTGTACCTTGGCGTTCCATCTGCCATTGGTGATATCAATGTCACTTTCACTGTCTGTGAGGTTCTCAACAGATCCACCATATCCTCATGGCTAAGATTGGTGGATGCCACCTTACAGATCTCCACAAGACGACTTCCCTTCAGCAGTCCCACCTCATGAGCAAAGCTGTTATTCTCAACATCAGTCACAATGGCATCAGCATTAATGTGGAACCCGAGCTGACCAAGGCCATTTCTCTTCAGGGTTTTTTCCTCAGTCTTAAAAAAAAAATAGTAGACATCATTGTTAAAGTAAACACTGGTGTTTTTTGCTTCATTAAAGGTACAATGCTCCAATTTTCATGTTGGATTTTAATAAAGATATCATATCAAGGTATTCTATGAATGAGATGAAACAAAAAACTCTTGTTACATATGCATACAAAAATTTACGGCTGTTGAGATATCAATGAAAATAGTTTTAAATGACAGTTGGTCTTTTTGAATATTTTCTATCCGAAACAAGCCAAGTGCTGACCACATGACTGTCTTATTAGCATACCACGTGCTTTTCCCCAGTAATTACTGGGTCTGTACATATCTAACTACCCTTTAGTGTTTTACACGATAAAGCATAATGAATTTAGCCTGATATGTCCTCATTTCAATATCTACAGTCGATGAACTTGATGTTAAAATTTACCGGCGCTATTGTTTACTTTCTGATCACGTGCAAAGAAGGTGCATGCAATACATACATTATACAAACTAGAACTGTCCTAATGGGACTAATACTCCCCGCAGGGCATATAAGATGATGGGAAATATTTAATGTAAGCACATTGGATATTTTCACATTATCTACAGGGCAATCAATGTGAATGCAGAAGTGTATATTCTACAGTACAGCAGTACATGAAATATTAAAAATATGCTTAATATAAACAATGAATACTATTTGGCACATTTTAGGCTGTATGATTGCAAATCCCTGATCAACTCTTCTAGTCTTTAGTTTATATTCACTTTGTTAAAGATCATTATGTTATGCAAACTTTACTTTGTCATTGATTTTGTCAGTAAATAAATGACATTAGCTCAAGTATTGGTATTATTGTAATCTTTTCCACTGGTATAACAACTCTAAGTAGCTGCAATAAAGGCAGTTTACTATGAATCCCATTGCCAGGGATAGTTGAGATTATAAATACTATCTGACAAATAAGTATTCAACACACATGAGCCACTTTATGTTTTACTGAGAAGTCACAAGATTGCAGATACAGTATGTGGATGAGAAAATATAATACATTTGTACGTTCTAAACTGACCTGCAATGATATATAAGATGAGAATAAAGTTTGAATCAAATCTGCTCAACGGTATTAGAATTAAACTCTGGACAAAGTGCGCAACCCCCAAAATGAAAAGAAAATGTGCGTAACTTCTATAACTGTTAAAATATTTCAATGAAAATAGGAGATGCACAACTACATAATATATAGAAGATGTGCATAAAGTTTGAATGATATATGTCCAGCGGTATTAGAAATAAACTCCAGACAAATTGCGTCTACAGACAAACGGACGGACAAAGTGATTCCAGTATACCCCCCCTAAACTTCGTTTGCGGGGGGTATAATAAGGTCAACTAAAGACGTCTGAGAGTTAAATTAGTCAAGAATGAATTAAAAATCTGACCTATTCCTATCATCTGGGATGAAATCAAATAGTTTACGTTGCACAAGGTATTACATTTTGCCATTATAGATACATTAAGAATGTTAGTTTGGAAAAATTTACTTTTTAATCACTAGTACATACATGTATGTACCTTTAAATGCAGTTAAGATTTAAAGAACTTTTGTTTTAATACAGTTTTAAGAAATTTCTGAATGGTAGCATTGCTTTACAGTACAAGATTATTTTTTTTCAAGGATGGCAAATTCTGATCAACATTCTGTTAAACTTCTTACTGGACATCCTGGAGTAACAGCCTTAAGCCGAATGCAGATCTCCTCTGTTTCCTCCATCTCACCACTGAGGGGCCGTATCAAAATACTCTCCTCTTGATTGAAGTATATCTTGATACTGAATAACAAAACTTGTTGAAATTAAGAGATGAATTATCATCACAAAATGTTTGATTATCTAATGTTTTATAACTAATTCTTTATCTGTATTGGTATTACTGATTATCTAATGTTTTAACTAATTCTTTATCTGTATGGGTATTGCTGACCTGTTAGCTTGAGCTGTCCAGCCAATAATGGCTCCACAGTGTACGGTAAAGATAACACTTTTAGAGCTCTCTTCTTGAATGACTAGGACTTCTGAGGAGATGGCTAACACGGCGTCTGTCTGGGAGCCTGAACCAAAGTCCTCCACCTGCAACAGATGTGTATCACTAGTAGTCATTTTACAGTCACACACCCACAAGCATGTGCTACAACCTTCATTTAATATCCAAAACCAAAGTCTCCTCTAGAAAAACACATACCTGTACATTCCAAATAATGGCTCCTGATGCATATATATCCGGCACAACTTTCTGTTTTACTTTGTCTTTCTTACGACCGCTTCCAAGAGAAAACTTACCTGTCAAAATTGAACATAGATATGGTTAACTACCATAGATTTCGTATTTTATGCAATACTTAAAATCATGAAATGACTTGATCAAGAGTTTTTACATATATTAAAGAAATATAAAAATGAAAGTCAGTAATTTTATTTCGCGAGTGGTGGTTTTCCCTAACTTAGGTGATAATATTCCTCGTGTATATTTAAGATCTACAGTGTTTTCAGCTGTACATATCAACACCACAGCGCAACAGTTTCATTTGTTTTGAGTAAAAATGGATTCAAATTGTGACTTGTCAATATATAAGCAATTACAATATTTCATTCACTTAAGGACACAACATACTGAGCTTGGAGCCAGAATCCAGTGTGGTTGTGGTGACATGGTTTTGAGCTAGATCCTTGAGGTATTCGGTTCTGGTGCGGGTTGCCATAGCAATGAATTTTTCACATCTGTGAGCTGCATTTTCAGCATTAATGACTATAAAATGACAAAAATAAAATCACACATATATCTAGGAACTGGGGTTAGTTTACAAACAGAAATGGGCATCATGCTGATTTAAAGAACACTTCAAATTTTCAGATGAAATTGGGCAGGTACAAAAATGATAGGAATAAACAGTCAAATTAGACAAATATCTTGTGTCTAAGTTGGAAAACTCATATTTAAGCAAACCTTTGGCAAGAAGGAATTCAGCAAACTGGTCTGATCTTGTGAACATTGCATTCTCTGGGATGTGAGGACCGAAAGGAGGAACATCCTTAGACCTTGTGACAGCAATACTGAAAAGGAATCCAACATACAATAATTTCACATCAATGTATCCATGTTTAATTAAAAAATATAGTAACAGATTTCAAAGCGAAGTTAAATAAGGATATATTTATGAGAAGATTCACAAACATTTCACATGTATATCTTTCAATGCACTGGATTTCAATCCTGATATTTCGTATTGCATAGATGAACAGACAGAATAAATGGATAGCATAAATGACCAACCTGTAGTGAACATTATCTGTACAAGGATTATGGACTCGGACAATAATGAAAACATGCTGAAATTGGGATCTGACGGTTTTAGGGGTGAAGGGTAGAGCCCCCGGCTCTTGAAAGACTATGGTTACAATGTCATTTCCAATGTGACGCTTGCGTAATAACTGAAAGACAAAACTCCTTGCAATCAATACACCAGTATCATAGAGAAATGATGTTACAAGCTGCTATGTGTACACAAAAATTTTTAACATTTGGCATCATGAAATTGTTTGATCATTAACATCTAACACACACGTTAGATACACAATGATTTGTTCATTAACATGTACGCTGGTCAGTGGTACCCACTGTATGTTGTTAGATATACAATGATTTGTTCATTAACATGTACGCTGGTCAGTGGTACCCGCTGTGTGTTGTTAGATATACAATGATTTGTTCATTAACATGTACGCTGGTCAGTGGTACCCGCTGTATGTTGTTAGATATACAATGATTTGTTCATTAACATGTACGCTGGTCAGTGGTACCCACTGTATGTTGTTAGATATACAATGATTTGTTCATTAACATGTACGCTGGTCAGTGGTACCCGCTGTGTGTTGTTAGATATACAATGATTTGTTCATTAACATGTACGCTGGTCAGTGGTACCCGCTGTATGTTGTTAGATATACAATGATTTGTTCATTAACATGTACGCTGGTCAGTGGTACCCGCTGTGTGTTGTTAGATATACAATGATTTGTTCATTAACATGTATGCTGGTCAGTGGTACCTGCTGTTTGTTGTTAGATATACAATGATTTGTTCATTAACATGTACGCTGGTCAGTGGTACCTGCTGTGTGTTGTTTGGGGTGTAAGGCAACATGGTGGACACATGGAACATCATCTCACAATTATTAAAGGTGGTGTACACCGACTGCTGGCCTGTAGAATCCGCTGCAAAATCAAGCACACCAATTACTCACGAACAAGCAGAGTATAAGACACATCATAATAAGAACATCACTAACTCACGAACAAGGAGAGTATAAGACATAATAAGATCACCACTAACTCATGAACAAGGAGAGTATAAGACACATCATAATAAGAACACCACTAACTCATGAACAAGGAGAGTATAAGACATAATAAGAACACCACTAACTCACGAACAAGGAGAGTATAAGACACATCATAATAAGAACACCACTAACTCACGAACAAGGAGAGTATAAGACATAATAAGAACACCTCTAAGTCACGAACAAGGAGAGTATAAGACACATCATAATAAGATCACCACTAACTCATGAACAAGGAGAGTATAAGACATAATAAGAACACCACTAACTCACGAACAAGGAGAGTATAAGACATAATAAGAACACCACTAACTCACGAACAAGGAGAGTATAAGACACATCATAATAAGAACACCACTAACTCACGAACAAGGAGAGTATAAGACACATCATAATAAGCAGTATGTACAGTGGTTTCATCATTATTCATTAAGTTTTGTTGAGTATGACAACAAAATCACGTAATCAACAAAGAACCAGTAACATTATGGAGAGAGAAAACTGCGTAGTGGTACATGAATTTATTTACCAACAGAAAATTTGATGCTCATGAAAACAAATGGCACCATGGTAACAGACATATACACCAAATAATCACAGAAGTGTAAGCGATGTATCGAATAAATGGCTTACTTTTGTTATCTAGCTGTGCTCTGTATTTTTCAAAACCTTTAAGTCGAACTTTCTGTCCTATACAGCTCAAAAATTCCTCAAACGCTGGTCCAGAATGCTCTGCAAAGAGAAGATGAATATGTTTATAACAGATAATATATATACTTTCTGTAACCAACTTATTTTTATAGGTAAACTTTGTGTGTAGCTTATCAAAATGCTTTAAAAAGGCATTCCTTAAAATTTGAAAGTGAAAAAAAATCAATAGGGAAAAGTTTCCTATATGCATGTATGTTATGTAATATGCTCCACTTCAATCAACAAAATACACACAGGATTCTCTTAAGGGAGCTAATTCTATCAATCTTGGTGGAGTGCACACTCTGTTTAATAACTGCTGTGCTGTCAATAACCCTGTAATTACCTCAATTAAATGATAAACCACCTCAAAAAGATCTAAGGGATAAAAATCTTATGAATACATGGGCAGGGATTGAATCTTCTGAGGAATTTCACAGCCTCCTCATGATTCACTCCTCAATGGAGATATTTGTTTGCAAGACGTTCAAAAACAAAGTGGCAAAGTCATTCTAAAAATGTGGCAAAATTAGAAGCGGTGTGATTATGCAATATTATCTTTAATAGATAACTGTTCATGGGATGCTATATGCAGGAATCTTTCATAAAGTATACATAATCAACATCATCAGTTGGAGTACAGCCAAGCAAGGCACAAAGAAACTCCAGGAAGAGGGAATATCTTTTCAGAATTTGGAATTTCAGAGAATCTTTCATGAAAAGCAAAAGAATTTGACAAGCCTGCGATGTTTAAATCAATTGTTGATAAACTTCTTTCTTTAACACTGAGCTCTTTCAAATTGGTGATTGAAAAAGAAATGATAGGAAATCTAAATCTGTAGCCATTTTTTGGGTCATACCTAATCCCTTTACTAAGTAATTGAATTGTTCATTCTATTCTTAATGGTGTTTTCTTGAACTCGCTGTAACAGAATCTTTCCATTGCAAACCCTCACTTTTCTGTATTTTTAGAAGAAATGTTATGATTTGAAAAGCAGACTTTATCTATCTAACAGGCATGAGCTGCTGGTAAAATTTCCATCCTGGAAATAATCATACATCATTTATTTAATGGAGATGTCTGAAAAGACATCCTTTTCAAAACCTCTACCTCGGAATAAAACTATCTACAATATATCAAGTAGCTTTGGATACTTTCAGCCAACTTGTCAGTTCACCTGACCAAAGAAGACATGTGCCACTTAAAATGATTAAAGCTATGTTAGCAATACTGAAATAAAGCCCCATAAAGATGAGAGAAAAATCCCACAGTAAAATGTAGAATTTCAAAACATTGTTTTGAAATAAAAATCAATTAATATGACTGTGTACATCAGTTTGTTATTAGCAGAAGCAGACTTAACTGAGACCAACAAATAAGGTTTATTTGTAGGATATAGCCCCAGGTAATTAGAGCATCCCACAACTTAAAAACATTGGCGATTTCATGCTTCATCGAACAGACATCATGAACAATATCAGATTACACAGAGACTTGCTGTCCTTGCCTTTCAAATTGAATAAATGCAATTTAGGAAAAATGGCTAAATACAGCATTTAACAAAGGGAATTATTTCATGTCACTTCCAAATTATAGGGTTGATGACATAAAAAGTTTAAACCATAAAAAAAGGTTTTATGAGTCAAATTTTCCTTCTTCCCTTGCACCTGCTGATTATCAGTTACTGTGGAGTATGAAAGCCTGTTTACCATGTTTACTGTTATCCAGATGGCAGGGTCAAACACAAAGGACATGTAACAAATATAGAATTCTCCAGAGGTTGCTGGCTTCAATCAGCCAATTTAATTAAGACATATGAACAATCTAATAATTGGTAGGAAATGTATCATCATAACCTAGTGTACATCCCATTACTGAGGCAGGCTTCCAGGCAGGATAATTTCCTCATGTTATTATCGTAGGAAGACCCTGCCAAACAGGACACTCATTTTCTTATACAATTCAATAAAAGTGTTTTTGACAGAACTTACCATTATTATACATATCTTCTTCTGAGGACTGACCAGCCTTACAGTACATGATGCCTACTTTGTATGTCTGATTCACCTGAAGAAAATCAGCATGCTACCATCATATGTTAGTATATAAATCATTTCATATACAGAGAGCTACATAACAACCTTAATCTCTCTCTGCTTTTCATGTGTATCACAATGGATATTTCTAACATGATTAGATTAAAATGTATGCCAGAAACAATTTTCATTTGTTTATTATATGGGACGCCCATTACACCTACCCCCTGTTGGTCAACTTTGAGGAGTTGGTCCAGGGATTTTTGACTTGATGAGGCCAGCTTCAGACATGAACTTTGAAGGTCAGGGCATATGTACTCAATGACATCTTTGACTGTGGTGGTCCTGGAGCCACCCAGTCGGCTAGCTGAGGTGGGGATAGCCTCCTCCAGAATAACACCTCGCAGTGTAGTGAGCTGTAAAATAAGCCACCATATACCAATCAACCAAGGAAACCCCTCTCCTATTACTGCATCATATTACATCACTTCTGGACAGTGTGTCCATTTCATTTCATTCCAACTTTTGACCTGCATCAATGTCCTCTGAATGTAATGGTAAACACCTGGTCAGTGGAAAAACAGATTTTGCAACTGTTAACCACTATCTCTTTTACTATAATAAGCCTTGTATATTTTGTGAATTAAAGAACAAGAGGCCCATGGGCCATATCGCTCACCTGATTCGCCTTGGCCCATATCTTAAGATTTTCTCTATATATTAGTATGTAAAATTTTGATCCCCTATTGTGGCACCCCATTCTACACCCCACCCCACCCCCCAAGAGCCATGATTTGAACCAACTTGAATTTGCATTATGTCAGGAAGATTTCATGTAAAATTTTCTGGCCCAGTGATTCTTCAGAAGATTTTTAATTACTTTCCCTATATATTTGTATGTAAAACTTTGATCCCCTACTGTGGTCCCATCCTACCCCAGGGACCATGATTTGAACAAACATGAATCTGCACTATGTCAGGAAGCTTCCATGTAAATGTAAAGTTTTCTGGCCCAGTGATTCTTCAGAAGATTTTAAATGACTTTCCCCATATATTGTATGTAAAACTTTTATTCTCTATTGTGGCCCCATCCTACGCACAGGGACCATGATTTGAGCAATCTTGAATCTGCACTATGTCAGAGAGCTTTCCTGTAAATTTCAGCTCCTCTGGTTCATTGGTTTTTTAGAAGAAGATTTTTAAATGAGCCTACCCTATTTTTACATTTTTGTGATTATCTCTCCTTTGAAAAGGACATGGCCCTTCATTAGAACAAACTTGAATGCCCTTCACCCAAGGATGCTTTGTACCATGTTTGGTTGAAATTGGCCCAGTGGTTCTGGAGAAGAAGATGAAATTGTGAAAAGTTTACAACGCCGACACCAGACAATGGACAAATTTGATCAGAAAAACTCATTTTAGCCTTCGGCTCAGGTAAGCTAAAACCAGTGACTAACTCATGTGGACCCTACATTTCTTACTGTATAATTGTATAAAATTATGCGTGTCAACATTTTGTTGCTTGCGAAACATAGCGAGAGTTAGGGATTACTAAATTCATTGTCTGTCTATCCATCTGTTACACCCTTAAATTTTGGAACCATAAGAAATAAGACTTGACATTTAGCATGTGTATTTCTTGTATGATGGTTCCTATATACCATGCTTAATGATGATACCATTGCAGCTCCGGTGACACATGTGTTGCTTGGTGTATTCTAGTTCATTTATTTCTGGTTCTAATAACAACTTATTTCTCTTACTTCACTGGTTCTAACAATGACTCGGAACTGGTTGGATCCATAATCAGCACGTCCGAGGTTGTTTTCCCTATCATCCACCTTCTCTTTTCTAATGCTAATGGCCACTGGACCTACAGCATCATCAATACCGTAATAGTTCTGGTGCTCTGTAAAGACAAACATTGTCATTCTCAATGAAATTCATAGAGCACACTAACCCTAACCCTAACACTGGACCTACAGCATCATCAATACCGTAATAGTTCTGGTGCTCTGTAAAGACAAACATTGTCATTCTCAATGAAATTCATAGAGCACACTAACCCTAACCCTAACACTGGACCTACAGCATCATCAATACCGTAATAGTTCTGGTGCTCTGTAA
Source organism: Ostrea edulis (assembly GCF_947568905.1). Lineage (NCBI taxonomy): Eukaryota > Metazoa > Mollusca > Bivalvia > Ostreida > Ostreidae > Ostrea > Ostrea edulis. The sequence continues at coordinate 23,360,003 of NC_079168.1, forward strand.
AGACAAGCAAACATTGTCATTCTCAATGAAATTCATAGAGCACACTAAACACATTTAAAGACAAAATCTGTGATTAAATTGAATAATAGTTAAATAGGACATGTGAAGTTCAGGGGACACCATGTTTAAATCGTGTTGGAAGTTACACTATCTACATGTATACGTAGACATGGTAAGTATTGTAATTATGCAACAGATACCTAAAGACATTGAAAGAATACTAATTACACAAAAAATACCAATAAAAATTGTAATCAGGAAGAATTGTTTTAACACACTAAAACTAATGTCTCTCCTTTCATTTTTCATAGTTCTTTTTTTTTTTTTATAAAGGTCCCCTAACCCCAAAATTCTATTATCTGACCTTTACATAAAAGGTCAAGGTGAAAGATCATCAGAAATGGCACATGACATTGTAATTATACTATATATAGCTATAGACAGTGTAAGTATTGTAATTATATTATATATAGCTATAGACAGTGTAAGTATTGTAATTATATTATATATAGCTATAGACAGTGTAAGTATTGTAATTATATTATATATAGCTATAGACAGTGTAAGTATTGTAATTATATTATATATAGCTATAGACAGTGTAAGTATTGTAATTATACTATATATAACTATAAACTGTGTAAGTATTGTAATTATATTATATATAGCTATAGACAGTGTAAGTATTGTAATTATATTATATATAGCTACAGACAGTGTAAGTATTGTAATTACACTATATATAGCTATAGACAGTGTAAGTATTGTAATTATATTATATATAGCTATAGACAGTGTAAGTATTGTAATTATATTATATATAGCTATAGACAGTGTAAGTATTGTAATTATATTATATATAGCTATAGACAGTGTAAGTATTGTAATTATATTATATATAGCTATAGACAGTGTAAGTATTGTAATTATATTATATATAGCTATAGACAGTGTAAGTATTGTAATTATACTATATATAGCTACAGACAGTGTAAGTATTGTAATTATATTATATATAGCTATAGACTGTGTAAGTATTGTAATTATATTATATATAGCTATAGACAGTGTAAGTATTGTAATTATACTATATATAGCTACAGACAGTGTAAGTATTGTAATTATATTATATATAGCTATAGACTGTGTAAGTATTGTAATTATATTATATATAGCTATAGACAGTGTAAGTATTGTAATTATATTATATATAGCTATAGACAGTGTAAGTATTGTAATTATATTATATATAGCTATAGACAGTGTAAGTATTGTAATTATATTATATATAGCTATAGACAGTGTAAGTATTGTAATTATATTATATATAGCTATAGACAGTGTAAGTATTGTAATTATATTATATATAGCTACAGACAGTGTAAGTATTGTAATTATATTATATATAGCTACAGACAGTGTAAGTATTGTAATTATATTATATATAGCTATAGACTGTGTAAGTATTGTAATTATATTATATATAGCTATAGACAGTGTAAGTATTGTAATTATATTATATATAGCTATAGACAGTGTAAGTATTGTAATTATATTATATATAGCTATAGACAGTGTAAGTATTGTAATTATATTATATATAGCTATAGACAGTGTAAGTATTGTAATTATATTATATATAGCTATAGACTGTGTAAGTATTGTAATTATATTATATATAGCTATAGACAGTGTAAGTATTGTAATTATATTATATATAGCTATAGACAGTGTAAGTATTGTAATTATATTATATATAGCTATAGACAGTGTAAGTATTGTAATTATATTATATATAGCTATAGACAGTGTAAGTATTGTAATTATATTATATATAGCTATAGACAGTGTAAGTATTGTAATTATATTATATATAGCTATAGACTGTGTAAGTATTGTAATTATATTATATATAGCTATAGACAGTGTAAGTATTGTAATTATATTATATATAGCTATAGACAGTGTAAGTATTGTAATTACACTATATATAGCTATAGACAGTGTAAGTATTGTAATTATATTATATATAGCTATAGACAGTGTAAGTATTGTAATTATATTATATATAGCTATAGACAGTGTAAGTATTGTAATTATATTATATATAGCTATAGACAGTGTAAGTATTGTGATTATATTATATATAGCTATAGACAGTGTAAGTATTGTAATTACACTATATATAGCTATAGACAGTGTAAGTATTGTAATTATACTATATATAGCTACAGACAATCCTGTATCTGAGTATATGCAAATAAAAACAATACATGTATATAAGACCAAAAATGTTTTCATTACAGCAAGTACAACTAAGAGTCAATGCGCTCTATGTACTTTTGTATTATGTAATGGGTCTATTTAATTCATAGATTTCAATCTCTACACTGGAATGTATGGTTAAATGTCTCAGATATAAAACATATATATGTCCTTGGCTATTTCTCTTACTTTCATACTTCATCATGTTCATGACGTTCATATCCTACAATTTGTTTTACAGTGTGCATGCATTCTGATGTAATTTAGTACAAAGAAAACAGTCTTCATGAAAAACTTTGTAAAGGACAGGCCCTTCGGGCCTTCCAGTATAATAATTGTGCAAGCCCGAACAATATTTTACAGGCCCAAAATGTTATTTTCTAATCTGACCACTTGTCATTTGCTGATTCTACACTATATAGATACATGCATGTTCTACTGTAGGAAAATACAGGTCAAGATTATCATAGTTAGAGAACAATTGACATTAAAAGGATTATTTATTTTTCAACATATTAATCTCGTAGATACATCAGCAGCTCATGTTCAACTTTGTTTTGTATACACCGCATACAAAATATTTTGTTTTCTCCAGAATCAAATGTTAGCCAAGGCCTACCCTCGGTCCAATGGGGCATGAATTTTTGTTTTTTTCTCCTCACGACAATTTTTTGGGTTTTTTGTTTTTATCGGATGGTTGTGATTGTGAAATACGCTTGGGCATGGTTTTGAATTTCCCAGACGAGCCCCCTCCCTATACTTCAGAAAAGGCAGCATGGTTGATTGTTTTTCTATGCGAAATTTGACTACTAAGTCATGACATTTAGTCTGAGTCAATCTCACGCTTTATTTGTAATATATATAGAACATATAAGAAAATATTTACAGGCCCGCCGGACACCAGGGTTTAATATTTTAAGAAGTCAGGTCCCGAATTTACTGGCCTCGGGCCACTGGTTAACGTCAAAGACTGAGAAAATCGGTACCTCCAGGTCATCTATGAATGAATGACATTAAACTTGAGGGATTGTCTGTGGTCACAGATTGAATAAAGTTGACGATTTGTCATTACTTCACTTTGTGATTGCAGTTGATCACTATCTCAATACCCGTCCACTACTAACAATTGAGAAGACTGATCGGCTGTTGCGTCATTCAAAGAACAGCTATTCTAACATGAATTTAATCCCTTCTTTTTAAAGGGAATTCTGCTTGTCTTTTAAGTCTTAAAAATGTTTACTTGACCTAGCACTGAGGTTTCCATGTCCCTATAAAACTATAAGTAGTATTGTCTTACACATGAAAATACTTGAATGACAACTAGGAACTTGTATTTTGTCGTCAATCAAAGTAAATGGTTTTGAATAGGAATGTGATATGCTCAAATGTAACATAGCTCTGTAAAGGCATCATAATATATATTTTGATGAACTTTATTTACGTTGTTAATAGAGAATCTATCTCTTGATATACATTGCATATTGTCACCTATATTTACACCTAATAGTATGTTAACCAATATGCTGTATTGCATAAGGAATAAAGAATTGAATAACTGACAATCTTGTTCTTCAGACCTGTGAAATGCAGAAACACTTTTCCATTCCAAACCAGCTCGTGACCATGATTAATTATCAAAAACAAAAACCACACCATTAATCTTTGAAAAGATATTTTATGTATATAGCAGAATCGAATAACTAGTTCAATTTTCTCCCCTCTGTAATGTTAACCTTAGTTTCAACCTCATAAACTGCATACAAATCCACTATACTAGAGGTTTATCATATACATAGGTTCTCCTTGATCTGCTACCTAGCATTCCTAGATGTGTTCAGTGGAATTTGATAGCATTCTGTAGATTGCAAGGTATTTGAAAAACTACTGCTCAGATAGAGAGATCTAAATCAAGGAAGAGAAAGAGGAATATTATGATTTCATAGAAGATATCCAGGACTTCAGCATGAAGAGCCCACCCCCCACCTCTCCTCAGCCAGTTTTTAAGGACGATTGAGTCTTGACCCCGAGGACGTGACAATGGGCAAAATATCAATGTCTCCTTGCACAATGTTTTATTGACAGAAAATTGACTGATCATTTCTGAGTTTGACAAATTGATAGCATTTGTAATTTGATGATTTATTTATTACAAGTAAATACATGAGCTGATCATAACTATAGATCTAGAAACATGTCCTTTAGATCAAATGACCGTGTTCTAGAAGTCTAATGTTGACATCAATAAATCTGTTTATTCACTCAACTGTTAATTGACAATACAGGACTGTAATTGATAGAACTACCTGGAGTAAAATTTTCTCAAGTAAAAAATTATCATCAAAGTGTATTTACACCCCCCCCTCCAGTCAAAAGACCTGTGTCCTGCTTGCAAACTTGGACATGCAGACAGTGTTTCAGTTAAATGATTCCATTTCTTAATCTAAGAAAATCCCACCAACAACATTGAAATCAATGAATCCACCTTTTTATTTGTAGAGAGACACTGAGAAAGGCTTGAGTAATCGTCTTTGGTGAATCGGGAGTAGCAGATGTCACATCTCCGACATTCCTGGCATACTTCATACCTGGCTATTGATTCACCCTGAGACTGTACCTAGATACTTTCCACTACACTTATTACAATACAGTACAATCCAAATTACTCATTTATCTTATTCTGATGCATTCTCTGTTTCCCTGGTCTTTTTGATTTATGGTGACAAACTCCCTAATAAACATTGATAAATGGAACATTAAATAACTTCAAACATGCCGATAAAATTGAATGGAATGCATGAATAATGCATGTTGTTAATGCCCTTGACCTTTGCATGGCCTAAGAGTGAGATTGGTACAGATCAGCAGGTGCCCCTCCTCAATCCAGTATGTCTGAGACTGAGACAAACAGGTGGTAGCACTACAGAAGAAGTGTTTACTTAAAAAACATGGAACCCAGTGTGTGATGCTGCTTTCATTACAACTGTCTGTGTACCTTAGTGATCAAATATAGCACAGACCTACAGCAGAGGTACAAGTACCAGAATATGAGCGATATCCAAATTTGTCTGTGTAGATACTAGATGCACATTATACCTGTATCTAACTCACTATTGCATGTTACACTAGGATTATCTTAGGCCCCATGTATTGTGAATTTTATCTTTGCTCATATCAAACATGGTATTTAGTGACACCAGGAGCTGGTAGTTATCACAATTTATGAATGAAATAAAGGCCCAGGTGAGAAACATTATACATACCTAGTTAATGAACAAGTAAAACTGGGCGTGATATGTGTTGTTCATTACTGAACACAGGCATAAAAAAGTTCTGAAGTACTTCATTCACCACAGCTTTACAGCATTTGCATGACATTTATGAAGAACAAGAATTGTTTTATTCTATTACCTTCATGTCCATGTGTTGGACCTGCTGGCTTGCACATGTGTGTGTAAACATAAAAATTTGTTCTAAATTTGCTGCCATATACATGTATACTGCATAAACACATATATATGCAAGCATCTCTACAAATTCCTACCGTAAACCATGTATGTCATGATTAAATGATCTTTTCATGTTTTAATTTATGACACCTACCATATCCGTAGAAGAAATGTCGGTAGTAGCTGGAACCATGGTCAACATACTCAATCACATGGCCTCGGTGCAACACCACATGAGCCAGGATGAGTCCCGTAGGAGTGGGAAGAGAGTCTAAAATGGAGAGTCCACAACACGCAGGAGACCTGGTGGACGTTATTGCACTAGTTCCTGGAGAAATATTATTGTTTCTGTTGGACGACTTGCCTGCCACATTTCGCCCTGCACTTATGGTTCTTTCCTCTTCACCACCAAGTTCGTTTCTGAAGAATGGACATGATTGAACAAGGGCATTTGATTTTCCATCACCGTCGTCTGTGTCGGTAGAAATGTCTGGGGCGTCCCTCTCCCCTGCCATGCTACTTCTCACTTGACCAGATGCTGCTGAAGCACCAGTTGAGGTATTTTTAGACACATTTGAATTTGACTTTTTATTGATTACTGACTGTATGTCAAAGCCCAAACTTTGACAATCATAGTGAACAAATGCCTTTTTCCTAAGTCTCTCCTCTGCTTTTATTTCAGAGTTTATGGAATCAGTCATTTTTGTACCAATTTCAACCTCTTGTTTCCCTCGGAATTTGTTCAGAATATTTCCTGTTCTTGAGTCATTTGTTATGGACTTTGACCTTGTTTTCCGCTCTTTTCCACTTTTCATTTTCATGCTCTTTGAACGAGGACTTCCATCCACATCATCTACACCTCCTCTGTCTGGAGTAGTGGAACCATTTGAAAACTTGTCCCCTCTGCCTCCTATTCTTTCTTTGTTGCTGTCTATTCTACCCCTTAAGAACTCCTGCATTTGGGCAGGAGCTGGACTCCTTTGATCCAAGTTTCTATGTCCAAAGTCTTTGATCATTGCAAAAAAGCTGGCATCCCCACTTGTACTCAGTACATCTAACGAGGAAGTGCTTCCATAGTCTCTTCGCATGGAGCTATTATGAAAATCAGCAGCATCATCGAAATCTATGCTGTCCATTTCCAAGTTGCTATTGCTTCTACTCAGACCCTGACTAGTTTTTTTACTTTTGGAATCTGACTCAGGAGATTTGGATTTTTCTTTTGAACGAGATTTTCCTGATTTCCATTTTGAGGAATGAGTTCCATGAAATGTGGCCCGATGACCCCCTCTGGTAAAACTATCATTGTGTTTCACTGTGCTGTTTGATGATCCCGAAGAATCTTGAAAAGTCACACCTCCTTTTGTTCCCCTGGGATCTTGGTCTGTATTTCCATTTTGTGATGTATATATTCCATTCATGTTTTCCATGGAATCATGACCTTGAGTTATCATTGGTGACCCTGCATTTCCCCTTCCATGATATGCAGGAACAACACAGTTTTTGTAATATTCCACAGCTCTCTCAGAGCGTTTTCTTATGGTTTCCAATGGAACACGTTCAGAATTTGCCATTTTTTATCAAGAAAAATTCACTTGTGATAAAGGGAAATATACACACATTTCTTCTAATCCAACATTAAAATACTACTCCTCGCTCTCAGTAGCATCCTTTGTATGAATGTACCCATCAGAAAAACGAATGGCTCTTCATCAAATATTTATCATCCCATTAACAAGTCAACTCTTCACTCTAAACCATAATATCACAGATAAAAAATATCTACAAGAACACTCAAAGTCAGGTCCACGTGCTTCTTAAATTCCATTAAATTAAAATTTCAAATCTTTATCCATCCTTTATCGATGTACTATCTCATAATAAAACACTGATGTCTGTGTTTCTACTTTTCAAACTAAGAGTATATTCTCATTCCAGTCGCCTCTTGTTTTGTGGCATGCAACATGTGTTTTGGGAAGATAAATTTTTTCAAAGATTAAAACAAATGCCTGTATTCCATCATTTGAAGAATACAAACGACTCCCACTTCCTGAAGCCTTCACTCTCCAGCAATGCTTTCCATCCCATCTGTGCAGTCGGCCCTGTTGTTTCTTGCAGATGAGGTCCACAGTGTCCAGCTGCCTACCATTGTGTTTTCTCTGGCTGGCACCCCAGAATCCTTATTTACCGCACCTGACATGGGTTCTGAAAATAGATAAAAAGTTTTTGTAAAATTTATCCAATTCATAAAACATTGATTAGTAGTACCCAAAAATCAAATCCTTACCTACACCAACACTTACACAATATAACAACAACTAGGACTGAAAACAAAGCGTAATTCATTATTCCAGTAATTTTTCATTCACTGTGGCTATAGCAGTGTTTTACTTCATCTACTTCCACCATGCTATCAAATGAATGGCAGAAAATTCCAACCCTGCAGGTACATCTAGTAATATTTTTAAACACACTATGAAAAGAATTTACAAATATTTCACAGTAAACAATAACCACAACTGATTATTACAGAAAAAAACTGTCATTATCACATGTATGCATGATAATCCCACACTGCATATAGAGATCTAGAAATAAATTGACAGTGTACCGATTTCAGATATTTTTATGATATGTAAAACAGATCCAGAAGGCATTTCTCACATTCCAGTGATGATAACCTACATTGAAGACCCACGTTAACCTCGCCAGTTGTCATCTTCTGAAACAATATCAACATTATGTTTGACAGCATCATAAATGTACCAGTTTCTAGAAGAACAGCACTTTATACTCTATCTCTCAATTTACCTCGGTAAAACTTTTACTTCCAGATATCTCATCCATCAACACCAACAGCACAAACAAAATGGATACTGGAAAAATTTATCTACCATTAAAGTAGAACTTTCTTCTTCAAATTTATACATTTCCACTAGCATGTAGCTGGGACTGTAGACTAGCTGATTTATACCTTTCCACTAGCATGTAGCTGGGACTGTAGACTAGCTGATTTATACCTTTCCACTAGCATGTAGCTGGGACTGTAGACTAGCTGATTTATACCTTTCCACTAGCATGTAGCTGGGACTGTAGACTAGCTGAAGTGCTTGGTAAATAATAATCCACAATTGTGAAGATGATAAAGTGTACACCCAAAAATCACAAACTGTCATATATATACAAATACGATTAAATATAGAGAAGAGAAGCTCAGAATGAGTTGTGACGTGAAAATGATCTAAGTTTGTTTAACATGAGTTCGGGGGAATGGTCTGGGATGTGACTGTATATCCTGGTGTACAACAACAATGTCCAGTCTACATCTTCCTGCACAGTTACAGCAGAGCCCTAGCACTCTGAATCAGTACTGCATTCCGTCCCAAATTTTTCCCCCAATCGACATATCGCTTTTCCTGTGCAAGGTAACGGTCATACTATGACATACCACATTTTCTACAAAGTACATGCATGAATTTTACATACAACAAGAGTTTGTACATGTGAAATGACAAAGCAACTTGGACAGGATGTAACAATAATGTATCTAGGTATACACTCAATATCAAGTGTCAGCTGAAGTGGGAAAAATGAACACCTCCTCTCTTGGCCTTAGAAAACATCATAAACCTCACATTAAACCAACAGATCAGCTCCAACACCAAGTGGTGTGAAGGAAAGTCTACAATATAACCACCTCCAACACAAAAGCCTCTCAACAGAAAGCCTACATTACTTTTTACCAGCTGTGATTTAACACACAGGGTCTATTCTTTCCTCCAATGATTATGTTGATATTGACACATCAGTGATAAGGATCAAACAATTTCTGTAGGTATGTGGAGCCCTAAAGTTGGCCCCCAAAAAATTCTGATAACAATGACCAACCCAATACAATGACTGTGAGTGTTAATTTGAAGGGTACTATAAATTCTCTCAATAGCTTTTAATTGCTTAATGTCAAGTGGGGGGAAAATATGGACATTGTAGCCAGCACCTAATTTGTTTAACTTTTTAAGATATGACTTGTGTAGCGTTACATGGTATGGTGTACAGAAGGGAAGTGAACATGATTACCATGTCAAAGTGACAGCACACAAAATAGGTACATAAAAAGAGGTTATAAGATGAATTACAGAATGTGTCATATACATGTACACTATAGCAAATTACAGAATGTGTCATATACATGTACACCATAGCAAATTACAGAATGTCTCATATACATGTCTAATGTGTGTACCATAGCAAATTACAGAATGTGTCATATACATATCTAATGTGTGTACCATAGCAAATTACAGAATGTGTCATATACATGTACACCATAGCAAATTACAGAATGTCTCATATACATGTCTAATGTGTACACTATAGCAAATTACAGAATGTGTCATATACATGTCTAATGTGTGTACCATAGCAAATTACAGAATGAGTCATATACATGTACACCATAGCAAATTACAGAATGTCTCATATACATGTCTAATGTGTACACCATAGCAAATTACAGAATGTGTCATATACATGTCTAATGTGTGTACCATAGCAAATTACAGAATGTGTCATATACATGTCTAATGTGTGTACCATAGCAAATTACAGAATGTGTCATATACATGTTTAATGTGTGTACCATAGCAAATTACAGAATGTGTCATATACATGTACACCATAGCAAATTACAGAATGTCTCATATACATGTCTAATGTGTGCACCATAGCAAATTACAGAATGTGTCATATACATGTCTAATGTGTACACCATAGCAAATTACAGAATGTCTCATATACATGTCTAATGTGTGCACCATAGCAAATTACAGAATGTGTCATATACATGTCTAATGTGTACACCATAGCAAATTACAGAATGTGTCATATACATGTCTAATGTGTACACTATAGCAAATTACAGAATGTGTCATATACATGCCTAATGTGTACACCATAGCAAATTACAGAATGTGTCATATACATGTCTAATGTGTACACCATAGCAAATTACAGAATGTGTCATATACATGTCTAATGTGTACACCATAGCAAATTACAGAATGTGTCATATACATGTACACCATAGCAAATTACAGAATGTCTCATATACATGTCTAATGTGTACACCATAGCAAATTACAGAATGTGTCATATACATGTCTAATGTGTGTACCATAGCAAATTACAGAATGTGTCATATACATGTCTAATGTGTGCACCATAGCAAATTACAGAATGTGTCATATACATGTCTAATGTGTACACTATAGCAAATTACAGAATGTGTCATATACATGCCTAATGTGTACACCATAGCAAATTACAGAATGTGTCATATACATGTCTAATGTGTACACCATAGCAAATTACAGAATGTGTCATATACATGTCTAATGTGTACACCATAGCAAATTACAGAATGTGTCATATACATATCTAATGTGTGTACCATAGCAAATTACAGAATGTGTCATATACATGTCTAATGTGTGTACCATAGCAAATTAGAGAATTTTGTCCAAAGACAGACACATAATGTGTATACTTGGTTTGTTTTGACAGACCACGATTTATTGGTATAAAGATCTTGTCTTCCTGAGCCATAGTGGTTAAAGTGACCCAGGAATCTAACACACAAAAACTGGTCAATGAATTGATAAAAATCTACATCAAACATCCAGATGTCAACTCTAAAACAAACAAATTGGATAATATCAGCCTGGTTGACCCCTTGATGAATTTATGAACATCCAAACTAGTAGTTATTTGGGCCCAGGGGGCGAGAAATTGATTTATTCATATCATAATATTAGTATCTGTACAGAGAACAGCAGACTTTCACACTGCCCAAGTCTTTGTTACACACTTAGCTAGGAAAACAAACAATGGATTCATTACAACTCCTTCACACATGGCAATAAACAAAGAAACACAGATCGACCAAAAAAGAAAAATATATATATATACACATGTATAAGCATCTAGTCACCATTTAGAACTTGTACCTGTAATAATGCTCTCAGAATATTCCAATCACTTTTCCTTTTTCCTTTGTACTAACTTCTTTTGACATTCATTAATCCTGGAAAAAACATAAATGACAGTTGTATACACAGTTTTAGAACATTAATTGGGTTTGTATTGAGATTTAATTGGGTTTGTATTGAGATTGAACATGTGGCCTTGCTATCACTGCATGCTGAGAGAGTGGCAAGCTTGGGCTGTCTCTTTCTCTCCCTAATCACAACATTAAGCATCAATGATCCATCTCTCCCCACGACAAGTACAAGAATCCTCACACTCAACATAAAGTTCTTCATTTTCATCAACAAAGAAAAAACTTGCTCTATGGAAATCCTCTATGTTAATACAGTCATGGTATGTGCATCAAATTCACACAAGCATCTAGCTTTTAAACCTTTAAACACACAGATACGTCACAATGGTCAAAATATCTCTATACCCAACATTCAATCACTGTCAATCAAGGGTTATTTCTCCTTCTGTTTTTAATACTTACCATTTCAATTCTGAAAGGAATAAATATCCTGTAATAGGATAACAAATCCCTTTAGAAAAAGGAATAAAAACAAACACATGGATTTAAGATTAGGAACTTTCTGTCCTAGTCTAGTAATTAGTCACACGAGCTCTGGAGTTTTCAGCTCCTGTACAGCCCGAGGCCAGAGCAGGGTTTGATTATGGATCGACTATCAGGGACCTGTCGGTGGAGGTGGTAATCTTACACTCACTAACACACATATATATCAAAAGGTTGTAGGACTTAGTATATATCCTCAGTATTTACAGTTAACACTCTCATACATTGCATTCAAGTGCTTCTGATTACACAGACATATTTCTCCTAGTTCCTTATCATCTTGGAACGTGGGACATTTCTATCATGATCCATACACTTTTTTTAATGCTGTATTTCTGTAAATTCGTCATGTTTATGAAGGAAAACCTTCATCTAACTTTCACACTTTAATGGAATACTCTCCTCTTAAACATTACCTGAAGAGTTTGTAACTGTTAGGTGGTAAACATAGCCCTGATGAAATACACATTCCACAGTGTAACAATTCTTATGCAAATGAGACCTAAATCACTGAGGCAAAACACTGTCATATTTTCTTCCTTTGTCATGTCACATTTGGATTTTGCTTTTTGGATACATTCCATTGTGAACAAATGGAGGACATAGCCCCCCACCTCGTCAGGAGTTTGTTTGTACAGAGAGAACATTGGGGATTTAACTAGATAATTTCTTGATCAAATACCACCTCAATATTTAAATATTCCCATTCGGGACACTTCTGTTTCTCCCTTTGACAAGATGTTACTTGTCACGACAGAAATAGGGTCTTATGTTACTTGTAACATGTGGAACTTTATTTAGTAAGCGTCTGTTTACAAAGTAAAATGGTCCGTAGTATCTGCTTGTGATAGCAAAATAAATTAACCTAGTAGATTATATGTACATCATCTGACATCTATGATGGGAATATTTGATTATCATAGAAGAAATATTCTTTTTATATCAATCACAAAAAAACCCCCAGAAATTTCTTTAATTCTTCAACCACATTTAAAATACACAAACTAAGCACACATATCGACACACCTCTACCAAGACTGACCGCAATCTTTAACCAGATCTTTCCAAAATCTAATCCATTCAAAAATCTAACCCCTGGCACTTATCATCAGATCCAACTTTTGCAAGATTTTTATAAAATTCTACACATGTAAGTACACACAGTCATAAACTTTTCTGTACAAAAACACGAACTCAATAATAAGAATAATTTCATACTGCAAAATGAATTATGCAACATTTATGTATAATCACTTTCCACATTTACATTACATGCAATAATTCATCAGATCTATCTACATTACGAGAACCCAGTGTCTGTCCTCCCAATCACTCAGACTGAAGCATGGTTGTGCAAGGCTGACAATGAAAATAAAATGTATCTCCGATTTGTATAGTGCGAAGTGTTCCTGGACACGACAATATATATATATATATATTTACAATGTCCCACCCCATCTACTTGTAAATGTGTGCCAGTCTCTGCTGCAGATTTTAACTTCCATTCTTGGTTAGTCTCTGACCCAATTTCACTTAGACTTCCTGGGAAGGAATTGACATATAAAATTCTCACTGACTTCTGATGTGCAAAGTTCTACTTTAAAATGTATAAAATCCAGGTGTCTGACCAAACAAGAGCTGACCACTGGAATACTCTACACCTCAACCCTTTCCCCTCTACATTGTTGGATTTAGAATTCAATTTGTGATTTCTCTCTATCTTTCTTAACTCAATGATTTTTAAATTATATGACGGTGAAAAAAGATAGTATAAAAATTATCTTTTGGGTATTCAACCCCCGGACTGATGTGGTGTGATTTGGGAACATGTATGTATTACGTATTCTCTAATTATAATGAAACCATCTATAGTCTAATTATAATGAAACAATATATTACTTATTATATATTACTTCATTATATGCATATTTAAAATTTCAATGTAATCATCAGAATACCTCGAAATAATTCAGTGAAAGGTAATCAATCTAACCAAATATACTTGAAACCTCTATCTGATTACAAATATATCAAATTCAAATTGTATGTCCATATTAAGTACATAAATGTCCTGCTTATTCATTTAAAATCAAGGTACATGAAATCCAGAAAATTTATGTCAAATGTCATACAGATGGGGCTTAAAATAAAAATTGATTTGTTTGATGTACTCCGACCGACCCGTGAAATTTGCCCCGACCCAATCGTTTTTTCCACACTTCGAAATTTTAATTTAATTTTTTTTTTTGCTCCCTGGAAAGTAGACATTCTTCAAATTAGTTTTAAATTTGATGCCATTTTTTTGGATAGCTGTTTTACAGAATTTTTGTTACACTGTATCAAAATGTTCTTTGGGCGTCTTTCGGTTCTACTTTCACTTTGATAATGACCATTTGTTAATCCGGGAACTTTTCAAACACTTATCTATATGAACGATCAAATCTACCCGCATCTCTGCTCCAAATTACCACATTATCTACCAACAAGATAGAACAAGGAGCTACGAACTCCCCCGTCGAGGCCTGATCGTATTTGTGTACAAAAGTTTGAAAGCCATGTTACTTAAATCAAAAATCACCTGAGATAGCGCACCAAAGTTATGGCGGACCACGAGTCTGCGTTCAAGTTGATGGTCTATATATATTTCTGAAAAAGCACGCATAAAATTTTGATATGGGATTATTTAAATGTTATGACGATTTAATAGGTGAAAGGCACTTTTACTTTGCTCTTAAACTGAGACACACGAATGGAACATGATCGGCACAACAAACTGTACGATGCGGAGAAGTCGGCAATAAAATTATAATATTGGGCAATATTAAAACTGATTGTAAATTGCCATCATCATGTAATTCACTTATTCATGGGTCACATTTAAGTGTTGAAGTGATTACTATTATGAATGTCAAACCACAAATAGAAGAATCAATCGGTGGTAATAAAAAGGGGTGTTAATTTATTTCTTAACAACGGTTTGAGGTCCCCATCCGTGATGAATACAAAACGTTCTGAGAAAATTTCAGAAGACATTGGAAGATGTACATGTATGTGTATAATATACGTGTACAAAATGAATGTTCTAAACTCTATTCTGTCTGGCAGCATTATGTGTTTAATGAAAACATCAGTAAATTTGTAAATCTAATTTTCATGACATTCCAAAAAAAAAAAAATAATAATACCGACCTACCTAGCCGACTTGAAAAATGTGGGTCGGAGTACATCAAACCAAAAAAATTTTAATGATGGCCTGGTCGAAATTTTGAATAATGAAGTTCTCATGCTTTGACATTATATCCATATGAAGTGTGAAGACAGTTGTCATGTTCTTGATGAATCAGTGTATCATTGTTTGATAAAAGTGTCTTCAATAGGTTATTCAAAGAGAAACAAAACACAGAATGCATTAATATGTAAAGCCAAACAAAGAGTCAAAATAAGAATGCAATTTTCTTATCAATATGATATAATGATAAACAAATCGTTCAATAATTAAGACAGTAATGAAATAAATGCAAAATCTAAAAGTGCCAGCGGAATGTCAAGGAAAAACCAAAGCATAGCTGTCACAATCTCTCAAACATGTCTCAGTGTAACAAGTTGAACATTTCAACATGTTACTCAGAAATAAGCTATCTGCAGAATTCAGAAATAAGAGGTCAAGGTTGTATGGCATAGTTTTTGTTGAGTTTTCAGCACTAATGCATTTTACATGCAGTTTTATTGTAGTTTATTCAGTAGTGAGCTAAAGGAAAATTTGGACATGTTTTCCAGAATCAAAGCATGAAGGTTTGTGAAGAGAAGTGGATGTAGGCTATGTCTGTCCACTTCTCTAAATAGAATAGTTCTTTATATATATATATATAAATTACTTTTCGCAATGATCAGTAAAAGTATAGGTAAAAAATAAAAAAGATACACAAAGACGTTTAGTAAAGCTTTAACGCTTTCATTTCAAATCTTCAGAAGCTTTACATCTAGTAACATAGTGATGTTACGTTACAAAATAAAATAACGTAACGTCGCTATGTTACTAAATGTAAAGCTTCTGAAGATTTGAAATGAAAGCGCTAAAGCTTTACTAAACATCTTCGTGTATCTTTTTTATTTTTTACCTATATATATATATATATATATATATAAAATGGCATGTAAATGAGCTATATACATTTATCGACAGGTCTTTATTTTCTTTACAATAAAGATACCTATAAACGCATTATTAAGAAAATGTGACTTTTTAAATGTGAAAATTAATCAGAATACGACCGACACTGATCGATTCTATATACACTGTACAGAAATTTACATATCACTGTACAATATACATATTTTTCTTTTAAATCTATAATCAGCAATAGTACAATTATCATTAAATGCAGTTTTCCAACTCTACGAAGACGTTTTCATAAACATAACTATGCGAACTGGTTGGAAATGCAGTTTCATGTTCTAAATGAAATATCAATATACATGTACTGTTTGATTACATGAAATATCAATAAACAAATACTGTATGATTACATGCTATACAATTTCGAGGACTGTACACACACTTGAAGTTGAGCATTATTTAGTCGAAAAACACCATTCATGGATGGATCACATTATTAACACTACAAAGATTTGGCTCTTTAAAATGTATAATTTTCCCTCTCTGTGGTTGTAATGAAATGCTGGAATACTTACACATACAACAACAAAATCCAAACTTCAGCCTAGATTCTCTTCCATCAATGTTTGAGTCACGTGACACAGGTAAGTTCCGGAAAGCGCTACCTTGCGATTTACTGGGTGCAATACCTTTTCGGCACCAGAGCATTTCGGCACCTATCTTTCCGATAACTTTTACTCTAATACAATGTAAATAAACTGCTCATAAATATAGAAATAACAATTAATAAGAAATTAAAACTACATGTGTCACTTTTCAACATACTTTTATCATAGTTTTTCTGATAAAATCGTTAATACGCATACCTGTAAAATGCGAAATGAAACAAAACAAATTAAATGAAACAAAAGGAAATCTATATTAACATGGGCGAGCACCTTAGGCCCCTGTGAAAGTTACCACATATTAAATGAAATTCGCCTCCCCTTTGAAGTGGACTTTCGGGTTGACTGGTACATCTTTAAACGGTTTATTGGTTAGCATGAAAGATAACGGACAGACGAATTAAAACTTTATGAAATAAAAAACAGAAAGTTGGGTAAACACGAACCCCTGAATAATGATGGACACACCAGATGTGGAATCAGGTGCAGCCTAGGAGGAGTAAGCACCCCTTGTCGATCGGTCACACCCGTCGCATGTGAGCCCTATATCTTGAGCAGGTATACGGAATAATTGAAATCCATGCAGTGTGCCAAGAACGACCTAACAATCGGTATATGAAACAAGTAAGATAGATTTGACCCAATGATAGGTTGTATTGGCAAACTAGATCATTATAACGACCATAGAATTTGCGAAATGCTGACTTTAAACGAAACTGTTGAAACCACTGCACCATCAACTTGTGTGTCAGTAGCCTGCCTCGATTTAAAAACTTGTCATATTACACGGTACGCAGAACAAGCTCTTGCGTATCGAAGCAGTTGAGATATATAAACACCACATGCAGGTGATAATGGAATATTGCTACACAGCATCAAAACTTTCTCTCACCAGAGGGCGCGTTACGCATGCTCCTAGCGAACGGAACTCTGGGTAGAGAATGAGCAGAGAAAGTTGAAAGCAGGAAGACGTTTAACCAGTCAGACCTTCAATCTCGCTCCCCCTTTATCTATGTCCATAGAAAAAAGGGGGCGCGAGATTGAAGGTCTGGTTTTAATCAGACTGACGTTTAACTTTTTATTTTATCTCTAACTGATGAGGTGCGAGTACTTTCAATTTTGGAAAAATTACATAGTACCATATCTCACTGTCATTGGTTCTTCAACCCTCTAGGGTCGTAGGGACACTGCATTACTGACTGCTGCACCAACTGTTACCACCTGTGACGATCATAGGCTAGGGACTGGGTCGTGCCGAAATTCTCCCCTATCCACTCCGCAATGTTGTGTCATGTCCATCTCTTTTTCTGTCTCTCTCGTCATCATTCCCCCTCCACAGTGCCCTGGAGGATGGTATTTGACAGTCCACTACCTCTGGTGACATGGACATACCAGTTGTCCAGTTCGGCTTGTTTTTAGCTCACCTGAGCCGAAGGCTCAAGTGAGCTTTTCTGATCACATTTTGTCCGGCGTCCGTCCGTCTGTCTGTAAACTTTTCACATTTTCATCTTCTTCTCATGAACCACTGGGCCAATGTCAATCAAACATGACCAAAAGCATCCTTGGGTGAAGGGCTTTCAAGTTTGTTCAAATGAAGGGCCATGTCCCTTTCAAAGGGGAGATAATCACAAAAATGCAAAAATAGGGTGGGGTCATTTAAAAATCTTCTTCTCAAGAACCACTAAACCAGAAAAGCTGAGATTTACATGAAAGCTTCCTGACATAATGCAGATTCAAGTTTGTTCAAATCATGGGCCCCTGGGGTTGGATGGGGCCATAATAGGGGATCAAAGTTTTACATACAAATATATAGGAAAGATCTTTAAAAATCTTCTTCTCAAGAACCACTTAGCCAGAAAAGCTGATTTTTACATGAAAACTTTCTGACATAGTGCAGATTCAAGTTTGTTCAAATCATGGCCCCCGGGGATAAGATGGAGCCCCAAGGGGGGATCAAAGTTTTACACACAAATATATACGGAAAAACTTTAAAAATCTTCTTCTCAAGAACCACTAAGCCAGAAAAGCTGAGATTACATGAAAGCTTCCTGACATAATGCAGATTCAAGTTTGTTCAAATCATGGCCCCCGGGGGTTGGATAGGGCCACAAGGGAGGGTCAAATTTTTACATACAAATAAATAGGAAAAATCTTTTAAAATCTTCTTCTCAAGAACCACTGAGCCAGAAAAGCTGATTTTTACATGAAAACTTTCTGACATGGTGCAGATTCAAGTTTGTTCAAATCATGGCCCCCCGGGGTGTGGGGGTGTGTGGGTAGGATGGGGCCACAAGTGGGGGGGGGGGGGGGTCAAAGTTTTACATACAAATATAGGAAAAAGCTTTAAAAATCTTCTTCTCAAGAACCATTGGGCCAAAGAAGTTGACATTTACATGAAAGCTTTCTGACATAGTGTAGATTCAAGTTTGCAAAGGGTAGTTTGGGCCATAATAGGGACTATTAGGTTTTACATGCAAATATATATGGAAAGTCTTCAGATATGGGCCAAGGTGACTCAGGTGAGCGATGTGGCCCATGGGCCTCTTGTTTTTTTTTGTTTTTTTTTGTTTTTTTTTTTTTACAGTGACCAGTAGCTCTTCATAGTGGCTCACATGGTTGATAGTCTTCCGGACTTCCTCGTTTGTGACTTATTCTATGAGTAGTTTTCTGTAATATCTCATTTCTACTGCTTGGATCTTCCTCTGCAGTTCTGCTGTCAGCGTCCATGTTTCGCATGCATACAGAAAGACTAAAATGACCAGTGCATGTAGTAATTTGAGTTTGGATATGAGACTGCTTTTGTCTCTACATTGCTAGTGACTTAGCTAACCAGGCCAATTTGAACGAATTATAGTGATATTTACACTACAATAAAAATGAATTAAAATCTAAACTTAAAAAGAACTTTTAAACGTCTCCCAAGGCATGAAAAGAGCAGTAACTCTGTTTACATGAGAAACTATCTGGGGATCAACTCCAGCCAGCTAGAGAGAGAGAGAGAGAGAGAGAGAGAGAGAGAGAGAGAGATAAAACGTGTAAATGATGAGAATTTTTAATCATTTGATAGAAGTTGTGAGGACAGAAAGTACACTATAAGGAGGAAATTCTGTCCTCACAATTACGTCCCCATAAACGTGATACCCAGCATGTGAAAGATGTAAATACAAAATATTAGATTAGTGAAGACAAGTGGTGTGGGGACATGTTCTCACTTATATTCTCTCTCAAAACCATTTTTCCACAATTCGAAAGAGAGCATTAGATAAACTTTTATAGGTGTCTCTTTAGATATACCTAACACAGTGCATTTATGCCTTTGCAATAACATATCCGTGTATTCTCTTCTAGATATTGTGAGGACGTCCTCACTTTAAAAGGTTCATCGGGGAGAGAGAGAGAGAGAGAGAGAGAGAGAGAGAGAGAGAGAGAGAGAGTTAATATAAATAATCCAGTTCTTTTGTCCTTAAACAGGGTCAGGGACAGGTCTTCCCGAAGAAGATGACATTTGTTCCTGCTATGGGTTGCTTTAGTGCTTTTTGTAATATTATTTAAGTAACTTGCTACAATTAAATTTTTTGCTTCCTTTTGAAGATTTTTAAAATAAAATCACAAAAATTCGGGCGTGCTCGAAAGTTTCCTAAACCGTAGAGTATTTATTGATACTTATTTACCAACATGATGCACCTAGAGCAATTTTTTAATCCATGTGCTAATGTGAAAAGTTCAAGCGATTATAGAGTGTCTCTATACAAGAAAGCACTGAAAACAAATACCCAGTAAAATGGTTAACTTGACTATATTCAGTTTGTACGTACTATTGCTATTTTTGTTTTTATTATACTTTTGTTCGATTTGCTTGTAGCAAGTGTCCTTTATGAAGCGCCAAATCAAGATACAATCAAATAATTGAAGATATATTTGATCATTTGAAGTTATCATCAACTCAATTATTGCGTGTAACACTCTTCAAATAATTAATGATACCTTCAATTTTGAATTATTGCGCGCATGAATTGAATTGGTGATGGAGTTAATACACGTATCAACACTTCGCCGCGAGTTACGTCCCTTTGCGGGGTCAGCCAAAGGTCAATCGGTGAAAAACCAAGTTTTCCTTCTTTACCTTACCAAATGTAAGATGTTCTTACTTTGAATTTTAGCCAATTACCAAGTTTTCATACAAGTTAATGGGTTGTCCCAATCTGGGGCATTATTGTAGTTGACTGTAATTGATGGCAAAATAACAGATGTCAAAGCTACAGATAGGAAAATTACAAAGGCCAATATAGGGAAATACGATTTTTATCCGGGAGATGGCAGACAAGGGACGTAACTTTCGCAAAGTGTTGATACGTGTATTATTCTGCTGAATTGATGCGCGCTATATACATATAATTGAACTGTTGCTCTCTTCAAATGCATCGATGATATCAACAAATATTTACATTTGCCGATGCACTTCCTTATATGACAGTACTAATGAAATCGATGTTCAATTTCGTATGACATGAATTTGGTCACGTGATCAGTTCTTACGTATGAATACAATCACCGCTTCAAAAGTCAGTTCCTGTATTTTCACCTGGGTTCTTGCTTATGCAATGCAGTGGGGGATTTAGACCCCCCCCCCCCCCCACAAATTTAAATAATAGAAATAGTGCGAGTAAAATTCCAGATTGGCACCCAAAATGGCTGAGTATTTTGGCTAATACTTCACTCTCACCCCACCCCCTTCGTAAAACCTGGATCCGCCACTGCAATGATATCATAACAGAAACAAACGCAGCAGGATATTTATACAGATTTTATTTTGTAAACAAACAAGAATTTCACCCATTTATAAAAGAGAAACATTAAACATATCATTCTGTTGTTTCATTTTATACAGTTTTAAATACCGTCTTCAACTTCTGCATGGCGATTTTATAAAGTTCTATGATATTGGAAGCGAAGACATGTAGACAGAGTTATAAGCCTATTTACTTTATGATGATAAGTTAACCTGTTGTTTCTTGGCAACTTCCATTACGGCTATGACTCGGCATGATCATAAGCGAGGCTGGTTTCGAGGCTCGAAAAATTTAGATGTTCATGTCAGGGTACCGGTGCGAGTCTTCATTAAAATCCTACAACAGAAATTTCTCAAGTGAACAAAAACTCCGTCAGTTCGTTTTTATTAGCTCTTTTGAGCCAAAGGCTCAAAGAGCTAATGCCTATGGCCATTTGTGCGGTGTGCGGTGTGCGTAAATTTTTAGAAAAAGGGCTATAACTCAAGAACCCCTTAGCCAATTTTTTTCAAATTTGTTACAGGGTATCATTGGCCCAAGGGCTTTCATACATACTAAATAGAGGGGTGTGACCCTATAACAAGGGGAGATAATCAGGAAAATACAAACACAAGTAGTGGTTGCTAAAAAATCTTCTTCTCAAGAACCACTGGGCAGATTATCACCAAACTTACACATAAGGATAAGGATATGTTGTAGATTAAAAATTGTTCAAGGCATTACCCTTGGGCAAAGGGCGTGGTCTCAAGGTCACTTCAAAGTTGACCTAAATTTATATTTCCTTAAATCTTTGATATTTTAGTCATTATAAGGACTAGGATCATCAACTTTTGACAGTTGATGCATCTTAGGACCTTGTGTCAAGTTGTCTCAAAAGTAGGTCACGGTGACCTACTTTTTGAATTTTGCAGGTATTTATTTTAAAATTAATTTTGATGCATATCTTGGACACTTTGAAGCCTATGATCATCAAAACTTGTCAGTTGGTGGATCATGGGACCTTGAAATGCGTCAACTGAAAAATAGGTCACCGTGACCTACTTTCTGAATTTTATGGCTTATCATTTATAGATATATTTTAAGTTGTTATTTCAAATACCGAGAGGTTTAGAATCATCAAATCTTGTAAGTTGATGCATCTTGAGGCCTTGAAACATATTTATAAAAAAAATAGGTCACAGTGACCTACTTTTTGAATTTTGCAGATATTCAAATTTCACATTTTCAATTTTAGATGCATATTTTGGGGACTGTATAACCTAGGATCATCAAACTTTGTCAGTTGATGCGTCTTCAGTCTTCGGTTTATGTCGACCAAAAAGTAGGTCACTGTGACCTACTTTTGGTATTTGACAGCTAAATTACTATATTTCAGACAATATTTGATCTACAATCATGAAACTTTGTCAGTTGATGCATCTTGAGTCTTCGGAGTGTATCGACCAAAAAGTAGGTCACTGTGACCTACTTTTGGCATTTGACAGTTATATTTATATATTTCAGTCACTAATTGACCTACAATCATCAAACTTTGACAGTTGATGCATCTTGAGTCTACGGAGTGTGTCGACCAAAAAGTAGGTCACCTTGACCTACTTTTGGAATTTGACGGCTATATTTATATATTTCAGATACTATTTGACCTACAGTCATCAAACTTTGTCAGTTGATGGGTCTTGCATGTTCGAAGGGTTTCGAACAAAAAGTAGGTCACCTTGACCTACTTTTGGAATTGGACGGCTATATTTATATATTTCAGATACTATTTGACCTACAGTCATCAAACTTTGTCAGTTGATGCGTCTTGCATGTTCAAAGGGTGTCGACCAAAAAGTAGGTCACCTTGACCTACTTTTGGAATTGGATGGCTATATTTATATAATTCAGATACTATTTGACCTACAGTCATCAAACTTTGTCAGTTGTTGGGTCTTGCATGTTTGAAGGGTGTTGACGAAAAAGTAGGTCACCTTGACCTACTTTTGGAATTGGACGGCTATATTTATATATTCAGATACTATTTGACCTACAGTCATCAAACTTTGTCAGTTGATGGGTCTTGCATGTTCGGAGTTCGCTGACCAAAAAGTAGGTCATCATGACCTACGATTGGAATTTGACAGCTATATTTCAATATTCAGATACTAATTGACTTAAAATCATCAAACTTTGTCAGTTGATATTTCTTGGGTTCTCAAAATGTGTAAACCAAAAAGTAGGTCACATTGACCTACTTTTTTTGAATTCTTAGGATTTAACTAAAGATTTAGAATACTAAGAGGCTAAGAATAGAAATGGTTGGGTTGTACAATTTATCAGAAGAGCGATTCTAGGCCCTTGGGCCTCTTGTTTTCTTTTACACACACTGAAGGTAAATAAAAGACGTAACCTACCAGCACTTTGTCTAAATCTGTCCTACTGTCTTGAATCGTCTCCTGCATGGCTACATTTACCGCGAGTCCTAACGATGAACATACCGTTGTTTCTTTCCAAAAACCTGACTAAGAGCTGAACGTTAACTTGACCCATCATATCCACCATCAATTCTCTCCGATCCTTTGAATTTCTGTTCAAATCTGTGATCAACAAGCGTTTTCAACTTAGTAAGCTAGACCGACACAAGTTTCTCCATCGCTGATCGCGCCAAATCACATTACGGATGTAGTTTACTCCGCTCTTCTTGTCGTCATTTTAGTTAACTTTACGCTCTAAATTACCTTTATTTTACACATGTTTCGTCTTTTTTTAAAACATTTTTCAATTAAATATCTCTATCTTATATTCTCTTTTATATTGTTCCTAATTTTTTATTCGATAAAACTCTAACGAACTATATTTTGTGTTCTACGATCGTTATTTTGGTCATCTGCTACATAATCATGGAAGCTCGGTAAGAACACAAATCAAAATAGAAAATATAAATATAAGAAATAAAATATATTATTTTTGAATATTATTGGGATATGACATGAAGTTGGTACGTGATCAAATCTACTATAACGCCCTTCGGGCGTTATAGGATTTGATCAAGTGACCAAATTCATGGGGTTACAGTCATGTCGCCCCATCGGCATTTCGCCCCAAAGTATTTTATGGTCGCCCCAAAACAAATCCACAACGCCCCATAGTCGAATATTGAACGCCCCAAACTACAATTACGAACGCCCCAAAGTCTTACTATGAACGCCCCAAAAGTCTTTTACGAACGCCCCATATAATTTACTAGATCAGTTTATCATTTTGACATAATAAATAATCGCCACCATTGAAAAAAAGTACTTGAAATAATGTAAAGTCATAATTACGATCACCCACAATAATATGCTGGATTATTTTTTCAGTTTGCCTGTATAAATAATCGGCATCAGTGGGAGAAAAAGCGTACTTGAAAATAGTCCTTTACGAACGCCCCAAATAATGTACCGATGTACTAATTTTTTTCTTTCATTTTGCCTTCACAAATAATCGTGGCCATCGTTAATAAAAGTTATATATTGATCTAGTTAAAAAGAATTACATGATAATTATTATAATCAAGCATATCAATATACAGAAAAGCGCCAAAGTCTTAGTATATGCATGAACGCTCCACGAATCGAATTATACGAACACTCCAAATAATTTACGTAATTATTTCCTAACTTTGCCTTCATGAATATTCACCATTATTGAAATAAATGTACATACAATAAAAGATTAACAATACTATTATAAATTTTAGTACACTTGTAAGTTAATGATAATCAACTGAAGAAATATGGTTCAACTTGATTTTCATATCCATATCGGGTATTTGATATAATTGTCGATACAAAATGCCGTGTTTGGATTGCATACATTAGATCAGTCAATTAGTATTTATTTATGTGTTGTGCTGCTCAGTCAAATTCAATGAATTATACTTTGATGCTTTACATTCACAAACTAAGTAGTAATATGATAACAAGGGTAGTGTGGTTCAACAATTTTAAATTTATTCGCATATTGAAAACAGTAAATTCAAAGTACGAAGGTAGACTTTAAAGTTTGGATACTGTCATATAATTTTGTGGATATTTTTCATCAACCACGCCTGGGACCACAGACCTTGGAAAACTGCTGAAGTAACTGACGTCCAGTCAGGAGACCCTCCTCATATTGCCCCCACAAATCCTCATAACTCTGTTGTCTCTCTCGGACCTCCTTCCGCTGTAATCTCTGGAGAGATCCCTCGGCCACCATTTGCCTTTGAAGCGGTAACTTCTCAACCTCACTATACAGCATGGGAACCAGGATATAGAATGGTGGCGTAGACTCCATGGCGCAATTATTAAGCCTCCTGTGCCACCCCTTGCAATCGTTATTTGTCCTCGTGTCTTTCTTATAAACGTTCCATGATGGAATTGGAAAGGTGTTGCTTTCCACCCAGTTCCTCTCCACGTAGGCCACAAGTGAGGTCAATGCTGGATTTGACTCTACATCCTGTTTGATGCTGGTAAAGTCCTCCTGCACGATGTCAACTGGGAGGAATGGGAGGGGGAGAATGTTCCGCACTTTGGTGTATACATGACGATCATCGGTGTACAGGGTCTGTAGACCAACTTCCTGGACCTTTCTCCAGACTGCCTGTGACCAGTGGAAATTACACCCGAAAAGGGACACTCCAGGAATCGTTGTTCGCACTGCAGACCACGTTGCCTTTTCAAAATCTGCTACTACTGTCTGCACAACGGCTCGTCTCGGGAGGATGTTGATTACTTCACGTAAAACTGTGATATAATCCGACGTTTGTCTCCTTGTCATGAAAGCAAACAGAAGGGGAACTTGCTTCTGCTGATTTCCAAGAAACCCATGAATTGAAAAAAGTTGCACAAAAGGAGATCTCACAACCTTGAAAGTCCCGTCAACAAACCAGGTCTGGAGGTCAGCAAGGACGTCGAGTTGCTCCTCTGTCGCAAATAACAAGTAGCGTTGACCATCGGAAGATATGTCGGCCTTAAGGAATCCCGTGGGCAGGAAGCCGTCAACCAGGACAAAGTCAGGGTACTTCGGCTCTTGGGGTCGCAACTTTTCCCTTGTCCTGTTAGCTATGCGAACTAGGTTGGCAAGCTTCGGGTGACTCTGTGGCGGAAGGTTGGCATCACCCAGAGAAAACAAGGCTTTCTCAGCGATTGTCCCTGCGCTTACAAACACATTTTTAACTGACTGTTCTTTTACGGTCGATGTAATTTTTTTTAGCTGTCAGCAGGCCTGGGGTCCCCTCGTGGCAATGGCGTCGTTTTCCCATTGTGAAAGAGCTGCCACGCTCTTTTACATTTGCCATGCAGTAAATGGATTTCTGTCGAACAGCGCACTGCCAATCCCTTCCATTAGGAACGGTCCTCTTCAAATTGTAGCAGTAACCGTGGTTGTCCACAAGCATGTCTTTGTTGTTACGTGAAGCTTTCGGTAATATTTCAAAAACTATTTCCTTCAAGTGGCTTGCTGAAGGCAACCTTGCTCGTGGAGCCGGGAACGGACGTTGTCGTGGGGGAGGTACAGGTCGTACACGGGTGGGTCCATTACGTGGAAATGGAATAGGTTTATCTCATAAGCAGTTATTTAATCGATGACTTTCATAAACAATACTACGTAAGAAAGGCCAATCCTAACAATCCGTAACAAAAATAGATAACAAAACTGAGACTTTCTTCTCATACACTAGCCATTGTATAAAATGAAAGCGTGATTCAAATGGTTTACTCAAACAATTTCATTTCAGCACTTCAATAATTCATTCAAAAACGAATAATACATGATTTGTAATGTGTTACGACAATAAGTTCATTAATACTGGTTATCAATATCGATGGGGCCAGACCTAACCCTCTTGGGTGGGGTCAAAGGGCTGGCCCCACTTTCGGGCCCCATGGGGCCAGTTAGGGGCTAGGGGCCTGACATCTTTTTCTGACGTCACCCTTTGAAAGAGGTGACGTCAAACCCTTTTTTGCCCCTTGTTGGGGCTTGCCCTGCAAGGGGTCAGTAAAGGGCTCCCCAGGCTGGTCTGGTTGAAAAAAGGGTCCCTAGGGACTTCCGGTCCCGAGGGTAAGGACATTCGAAAACTTCCTTCGGGGCTCCCGGGGAGACTCCACCCCCTCTCGGGTCCTTTTGGGGTTTCCCGGACATTTCGAGGGTCTGACCCCTGTGTCTTTTAGGGCAGTAACCATTTTGCCCGATGCCCTGAAAGAAAATGGCTAAGTCTTTTAGGGCAGTAACCATTTTGCCCGATGCCCTTAAAGAAAAGGCTAAAGTGGTCACCTGCAGGGCTACTTGGCTACTTAACTTTTTTCTTCTGAAAACTCTCCTGGACCCACTCTAATGCCCCCCTGGGACCCGTTGGGGGCAAGGGGCCCCAAACACCTCAGTGACTTTTCCTTCCTAAAAGGTTGATCCCAATTCACTCTGACCCCTTTCTGGGGACCTTGTTGGGGCCTACCTTTCCAGGGGTCTTCAGAGGGCGCCTTAGGGGATCCTTGTGGAGAAAATGGGGTCCCTAAAAAAGGGGGTACCGAGGTACCTATCTTGGAGGAAGGCTATTATTCCGGTAGCCAAATTAGCCCTTAAATGTAACCAAAATTGCCCTAAAATAAGGTGGGGTAAATTGGGCAATCTCCTATTCCGGTAGCCAAATTAGCCCTAAAATGTAACCAAAATTGCCCTTAAAAAAAGAAGGGTTGGCTCATTTGCCAATCGCCCCAGCTGCCAGACGAGTGGGGCTAGAGGGCTCATAATTGGGGAGGGACCTTCCCTCGTAACGCCCTTTACCCCTGTGGGACAAACTTGCCCCTTTGGGGCCAAAGTCGTCTAAAGTGACACCCCTTACTGGAGGACATGTAGGTCTGGGGTCGATGGGGCAAGAGCACCCTTATTTGGGGTGGGGCCTCAGAGGGATCCGTTCTCGGCCCCTGTGGGGCAAATTGGCCTCCTTGGGGTCAGGGGTTCCCAAAACGGGGTTACGAATTTTAAGACTGGTGACTGAGCCCCACTTGATGGGGTCAGCCCCAATATTTTCTGAGGGCTAACATGAAGGGGCCCCACTCTATGGCCCCATGGGGTCAATTGGGGACAAAGGGCTAAAAACCCTACCCCAGCATGACCCTTTTAAGAGGGTGACCCCAAACCAATTGTCGGCCCCTCTAGGGACCTGCCCTTCCGGGTGTCGATAGCAGGTCCTTCGAAGGGTGCAGGGCCAGGAAATGGGGTCGCTAGGTACTTCCAGTCCCGAGATATGACCAATCGAAAGTTTTGTATTTGTAACGTTTTTTAGGGCCATTTTGGCTACATTTAAGGGCTATTTTGGCTACCTGAATAACAACCTTCTTAAAATCTAACCAAATTTTCTAAGTGTTTTAGGTCCAAAAATATTTACCTCTCGAAAGTGGGGCATAGGGTCACCAACTCGAAAGAGGGACCAACGGGTACAATAATGATATTTTTTGGGCCAACTTGCCCCTTTATAAGTCATGTGTGTTGGGTCAACTTTTTAGACTTGCTGTTGAGCCCTACTGGGGCAAGACCGACCCCATTGTTCCTCTTGGGGCTTTCAATGTATTGGCGTTATCCCATGAAATAAAAGACAAAAAATACAAAGACGTTTAAAATAAATTGTATTCAGAACATATAACCCACCACCAAATAGTACAAGAATTTAAAATGTCTGCGAATCCTAGTCCAGTGTGACTTCACCGACTCCTAACTACTGCGGGAACTGCTGTGAGGAGAGGGCACTCTAAAATAACCATAAACAACCGTTAGTGAAGATGATGAAAAATGGAAGTAATGTTTTCAAAGTAAGAAATATGCTTACCTTTTCGGAGATCCGCCTCATCTCCGTCCGCAGTCGGTCGGTGGTCCTTTTTAGCCAACTGGCTCCCATCCTGCTCTGGAGGGTCTCCAACAGGGAGCGTCCTTCCTCCGACCTCTCGAGGGTATCGCGGACCTGGCTCTGCACGCAGTGGCCTCTGGGAATGAGTTCCCTACACAATCTGGTTAGGGTGTCCACCTCAGGGCCCGTGAAGGATCGCCTTCCGTGCTGGGGAAACGACTGTAAAAGAAGACATAGACAACTGTTACCAAAGATGTAATTTTGAAATGAAGTGAAGATGTTCGATAGAAGAGAGAATCTTACCTCGTCTAGGGTTATGCTGCAGGACGTGCTTGGGGCCGGCGACGGCGTCAGTGTGTAGGCGGACTGTAAGAAGAAATGATGGAAATGGAATTACCAAATGCAATGCTCCCGGAAGGGTTACCTAAGTTTTTTTTTTTTTTTTTCCCTTTCAATATCTTTTATTTCTAGCTAACATACATTTGATATTTGGGGGTAATGTCTCCGCAGAGACCCCCGAATAATCCTCACCTAGGGTGCCAGGGGCTCCATGGATTGGATATATGTATATATATGTGTTAACTATACATGTATGCATATTTAAGAAACATATCTACATGATATCAAACAGTATAGTTGATAATATTGTTTTTCTTTTACAATTAAAAGATTTACATGCTAGATAGCAATATTTTTCAACTAAAAAAAAGCAAAGTATATTTAGATGTCAAAATTATATCAGTATGCAAAATCTAATCTACTTAATACATATAAAGCAATGATTGATCCATATTGTTGCAGGGGAGACACAATCACAAACAGATCACCACTCCCCTAACAACAAGTATTGAGGAACAGGTCACCCTCAAGTACTGTTAGAATGCTATTGTTGGAAACTGAATATCAGATACATAGTACATACAGATTATTGCAATACATGTGTTATAATATAAAGCATTAAAGTAACAAAGAAAGTCTCTCAAATAATTTGTGATCTAGGAAATCGTACTTTGATTTTCTTAATGTTAAGTATGTTCTATAACAGTCTAATTTAACCTGTATCAAGAGATTATTCACACTTTCAGTTTTGTTTTCAAGTCTTAACATCATTTTACTTTTGTAAATTCTGAAAGCAATATATGAAATCACAAAGTTAAATGTATGCACTTTAGGATTATCTTCATGAAAAAAGCCGAGAACAATATGTTTCCATCGAATGTCAATTTCAAGCACCATTTCAACAGTATTCCATATCTGTCTTACATTTTGACATTCAAAAATTAAATGTGCATTGTTTTCAATGACATCAGCACAAAATGTACAGTTTCTATGAACATCTTTTTTCCATTTGCTAAGTAGATAATTGTTGCATAAAAGATTGTGCAAAAGTTTGTAGTTAAATTCAGCAACATTTTTATCAACAACTTTACATACATTATTTCTATAAATATTAGTCCAGTCTGACTTTTCCAACATAAAAGTCTTTTCCCACATACTTTCCATATATGATCTTTGAAACTTGTCATCAACAAAAATGTCGTAAAAGAATTTACAAGATTTGCCAATTATAGATTCAATTTTTCCATTTTTAAATAAAAACACGTTTTCTTTTTCTATATGGTATTCTGTCTTATGACTTATTTTATTAAAAACATTTCTTAGTATTTTATATTCACACAACCAGTTATGTTTGTTTGTAAGATTTGAAAAATCAGTAATATCCTTGAATCCAATTTCATTAAACAGATCATCTACTTTTAAAACACCACTTTTCATCCAATTTGTAAAACAAAGTGTCTCATTTTTATAAGTAAATCTTTTATTTTTCCAAATATTTTGGGAAAATTGTAATGTTGTCGAATTGCCCTTAGCTTCATTGAAATATGTAATAATTTCTCTATAAAAATAGGGTATGTATTTATGTAACATTCCACTTTCACTCAAAAATGAGTCGTTTGTCTTTAATAGATAGTAAATATCATATTGATTCCTTTGACAGAAGCTCTGGAAAAAGTCTTTTAATTTATGGTTACACGATATTATTTTTGGGATCCATGATGCTTTAAGCGCTTTGAATTTGGATTTTAAGTCAACTATGTGTATTCCTCCTTTTAGTTTATCTCCTATCAGGGTGTTTCTTTTAATCCTGTCTTTCTTATTCCAAATGAAATTAAATATTATTTTATTTATTTCTTTGATAAATTCATCACCAGGAATTGGTAATAAAGTTGCTGCATATACTAATTTTGATATTGCCAAAGAGTTTATTATGCAGCATTTTCCAAATATTGTAAGTTTTCTGGTTCTCCATGAATCTAATAATTTTTCTATATCTCTTTGATACCGTATCCAGTTTTTTTCAAAACACTCTTCTTTACTATGACCAATGTGGATACCTAATGCTTTAATTGAATTTTCATTTACTTTCAGATTAAGAATTTCTTTTTTTGTTCCTTTAAGCTTTCCTAATAATAAACATTCTGTTTTATCTTTATTTAGTTTTAATCCTGAATGTGTACAAAAAATATCAATTGTGTTTAACGCTATTTGTAATGATTTTTCATTCTTAATAGGAATCGTACAGTCGTCAGCATGCTGAACTATTTTTATTTCTTGTTTCATTTCTTTGATCTTAAACCCATTTATATCTTTATTTGATCTAATATTACAGGCAAGGACTTCTGCTACAAAAATAAAAAGCAGGGCAGACAATGGACAACCTTGTCTGATTCCTCTATAGAGGGTTACCTAAGTTATCATTGTCATGATAAAGGAACCTGTTCAAGATTAGAGTCTTACCTCTGGAAGTGTCGGCGGGGGGACTGGTGGGTCGACTTGCGCTTGCGATGTTTGGGTTGCCGAGGCGCTTGCTGGTACCGAGGCAGAGCAGGGGGTGAAGGCTGACCCGGAGGAGGGTTGGAAACGTTGGCTCTGTAACCAGAAATGGATGAAATAAAAATAACGAAGTTTTCAAGAAAGTATTACACAATTCAATCATTGGAAGAAACGATTTACCTCTGGCAGGGGCCTCGACCGCCCGGTCATGGCTCCCTGAATCTTGACCGCCACGAAGAAGGCCGAGTCTCTGGCCCTGGCAAGATTATAAAATCTGTCGCTTGTCCCCGGGGCGTGGGACATATGTCGGGCCAGCATATCCCGGATCCAAGGATCAGTCTGCCGCGTGTATGTCGCCACTGCCTTCCGGTACTGGGAGGCGGAGAGCGGGTTCTCTTGTCTGTGCACCGCACGCCATACCTGGTTGAGTCCTGAGTAAACACCCTGTCGAGAAAGTGACCGGACGGGTCCATTAATCTGGTCCAGCGTGATCCAGATGGACTCCTCTCGCATCCTGTTGGAATTATACCCTGCCAGTCCCTGGTAGCCAGTAATAAAGTTGCGAAGCATGGTCCATAAGGGTTCCATTATGGCGAGAACGGCAGGCGCCACATAACCCGTTTTGTGCCTGGCGACCTGTCAATAAAGAAATCATTACAAACATGCCAATCAATATCAAGAAAAGTAACTAAGTAATCTTTGAAAAATAACTTGCCGTTAGTATCGCTCCCTCCTCTCTGAGTTCTGCGTCTGCTACGACCTGTGGAGTGATCGCCATCAGGGCTCTTATCCTCTGGCCGTTATCGATGAGTATGCGAAACATCATCAAGTTCCTGACGTGTCGAAGGACATCAACATTGGTGAAAGTCTTTGCTTTGGAAAGTCTGATGTTGATTGCCCGGACGTAGTTTGAGTTGAGGACCTCGACGATCTGTTCCGGTGTCACCATGTTGGCTGTAAGGAAAGCAGAGATGAATAAATGATGGAATTACATATACACAAATATCAGACAACAATAAAAGAAAGGAACTCACCCACGGCTTTCACCTCCATCTCAGACCTCCTCTGCTGGGCTCGCCGATGCAGGCGTTTCTGGGTCCTCTTGAACTCCGAGATGGCCCTTTCCGTCTGGTCAATGTCCTCGGCCCTGTGGGTGGACACCGTGAACTCCAGGAACTGGATGAGGGATCCCAGGTAGGATTTGATAGTACCTGGGGCGAATATCCCAACTGTTGTCTGCATCCAGTCGTCTTTAACGCGTTGAACGTCCAGGAGGGCGTGCAATTCGTAGTCTTCCCCCTGACGAACGTGGGTCCAGATGTGGAAGGTCTGCTTGCTATGTTGGTATCCCACAGGGTGTGGTTTCCCCATCTCCGCTGACATCAGCCAGCGAAAATAACGTCGGAGGAGGGGTACTGAAAAAGAAGTGAATGTTGAAAATAAATGTAGACTACGTATCCCGATCCCAATGCCTGCTGCGTAAATACTTAATGATGGTAAGAAAATGGACAAATAGTACTGACCTGCCATAAACCCTGTCACATCGGAGGGGACTTGCGGAGAGGCTGGTCGTGGGTGGGCTGCTGCTGTCTGGGGTCGGGGTGTTTTCAAGGTGGCTCCCGGTCCCTGCACCTCGCTAACAAAGTGCGGAAGGGTCGCTCTAAAAGAAGAAAATGATATGTCGTTAGAGTTAGGAAATAGTCCAAGTCTTTTAGGGCAACATTGTTTACTTTGAGGGCATAGGGTGCTGCTTTGAGGGCAAGATTGGTTACTTGTAGGGCTAAAGTGGTTACCTACAGGGCTACTTGTCTACTTCATGGTGGGAATAAAATGTCCAAGTCTTATAGGGCAACATTGGTTACTTTAAGGGCATAGGGTGCTGCTTTGAGGGCAAGACTGGTTACTTGTAGGGCTAAAGTGGTTACCTGCAGGACTACATGGTTACTTCATTCGGGGGATAAAAATTTCTAAGTCAAGAAAAGCATGCTCTTACGTGGTCATCACCAGGGTGGACGTGCGCTGGGGTGGGGGTGTTATGCAGGTCACTGGCGGTCCCTGGACCTCTGCTAGCGGAATGGTGCTGCTTTGAGGGCAAGGCTGGTTACTTGTAGAGCTAAAGTGGTTACCTGCAGGGCTATTTGGCTACTTCATTGTGGGGAAAAAATTTCAAAGTCTTTTAGGGCAATATTGGTTACTTTGAGGACATATGGTGCTGCTTTGACGGCAAGACTGGTTACTTGTAGGGCTAAAGTGGTTACTTGCAGGGCTACTTGGCTACTTGAGTTGGGGGATAAAAATTTGTAAGTCCAGAAAAGCATGATCTTACCTTGTCTTTGCTGGTATGGAGGTGAACCTCGATCTCTTTCTGGACATCGAAAGGGAGTCCCTCGTCCTCTTCCCCAGGGTTAGGGTTAGATGCTGGCGCTCAGGGGAGGTATCCGACGACAAGGAGGAGGAGGAGTAATCGGATGAGGAGGGTCGATCCATCATCCTCTCCAATCTGGTTTTCCTATAACAGAAAAAAAGAAGAGTGACCTTACCATGTCCTGGATGTACAATCAACATCAGAATAAGCCCCCCCCCCCCCTTGCACCAGGACCAATAAGAGATGAGAAGAAGAAAATATAGCAGAAAGATTTCCTACCTGCCCTGCGTGTTGGCCCTCGCTGGATCCAGAGGTGGCCATATCTGCAGCTGTCCTCCCGTGTGAAATGCGGTGAAGGTCCTCCCCTCTTGACAAGTTGCTTGCGCATGGTTCCTGCTGGTATCTTGTGTACCGCTGTCAGGTGTTGACCGAGGCATGCCACAGCCTTGTGGCACCCTCCCACCGGGCACTCTCGGTAAAGGTGGCATCCCTGACTCTTCATGGGGGTGGGTCTGGCTGGCGGCTCCCTCCTGTGAACTTGCCGTCAGTGACGCGGCAAATTCACCACGACTGCGTTGCACTTGGTACAGCGGCAAGTCGGTCGTACCCGCACTGGGGGCCTCTGGCGCTGTCTCGGTCGAGGTTGGTGTTGTGTGGGCTCTGGTTCTGATGTGGTAGGATCGGCCTCGGATGAAGATGAGTAGGAGGACTCCGAAGACGAAGAGGGTGTCCTTGTCCCTGATGTCGAAGGCAGGGTTACGATGTTGTATGGACCCTTCAAAATGCCGTAGGAGCGATCCCTCGCATACTTGGACTCGTCGTCGGAGGAGAACTCCGAAGAGGAAGAGGCTCTCCTTGTTGCGTCTGATGACTCTTGCCTTGTCGAGGAGGACGAAGACGAGGACTCAGGGAATGATGCAGGAGCCTTTGAGGCAGAGTAGGACTCTGAAGAAGGAGATGCTTTCCTTGTCGTGGCTGGTGACTTCGTGGCTGGTGACTCTTGCCTGCTCGAAGAGGAGGATTATGAGAACTCAGGGAATGATGTAGGAGGCTTCAAGGCGGAGGAGGACTCCGAAGAGGAAGACCATGACTCTTTGCACGGTGCCGGAGCCTTCAAGCAATCCTCCATGTCATACTCGAGGTTTGGTCCAGATCGGTTGATGCATCCATCTCGCCTGCCGAACATCAAATGACTGAATTGTGCTTTTTCCGGCCTTATATAGCTCTCGGTTACACTGTCAGTCTAACCCTAACCCTAACCAACAAAATTCACCCAAAACACCCCAAATCCTTATGAAAACTAGTTCCAACTATAATTTAAGGCGAAAGAGCATGAAAACATAATTTTAAAAAACCCAAAAAGCAAGAGATATGGGGAAGAAGGCAAATCCGGTTTTTTTCTGGAAAAATGTAAAGATTTTTTTTTTAAAACGACGTCGTAGACCCCCGAAAACGCATTGCTTTTTCGTCCCCTTCA
Source organism: Ostrea edulis (assembly GCF_947568905.1). Classification (NCBI taxonomy): domain Eukaryota; kingdom Metazoa; phylum Mollusca; class Bivalvia; order Ostreida; family Ostreidae; genus Ostrea; species Ostrea edulis. The sequence continues at coordinate 23,396,401 of NC_079168.1, forward strand.
CATGGTCGATAGTAGGTTCCAAGGCGATCATTATTTTATTTAAAAAAAAGCAATTATTTTACTTCCGGTGCAGAGATATGAGCAATTGAAATTTTGCAAGTTTTCCGAAAAAAACCTCATGAAATGCACTTTATTGGAAGGATAATAACTCGTTCGTTTCTAACACTGAAAAGACGTCCTTTACACATTAGATGGAGCATGAGTAGGTGGAAATAGGCGGAAAAGATGGGATCGGTCAGTACTTCCGGTGTTGAGATATGACCCCTATAAAAAGGGTAAACATTGCCATCTCCGAAATATTTAGAGTAATGTTTTTCCCATTAAAAAAATTATTTAAAAATTGTCCTGCACAGCATTTACTGTCCGTTCTAAGGGAACAATATGTTGCAAAGATGGAGTTCCTACCTACTTCTGGTACTGAGATATCGCTCTTGCAAATCGGCCCAAAAAGAGACTTTTTGCATAGAATGAATGTCTCTCATTTTACCTCATTCGAAGTTGACCTTTACAGAGTCGATAGACTCCACCCCAGTGAGAATCGGCTGAAAAGATGGCGTTGCCAAGTACTTCCGTTTAGGATATATGACCCCTTGAAAAAAGGGTGGAAATAACGTTTACATTTTGAAGGCCAATCGGTTACTCAAGGAGCAATTGTGGTTACCTAGCGGGGTTCCGAGGTTACTTAGAAGGCAAAATTGGCTACATTTTTTACTATTTTTACCTATGAGTGCCGAAATGGCTACCTGTTATTTACCCTGAAGTATTTCTAAGTGTTTAGGGCAGAAATGGCTACCTCAAAGGGATGAAATGGCTACCTCACGAATTGGGGCAAGGGGTCCCCAATTCGAAAGAGGGGCCCTCGGAAGGGGGCGATCCGAAATCCCCATGTGGTGACCTGGCCCCTCCGGTCAACGGGAATCCCCTGGGGAGTACTCCTTTTGTTTTAAGGTTTGGTGCTCGTGAATGGATGGGGCAAGGGGCCCCCAATCGGTTCGAGGCCCCTTCCATGGGGTGCCCCTCGGACCCCATGGGACCAATTTGCCCCATGCAAGCATTGTTTGCACGAGTGATCATCTTTTTTAATAACTTTTTTGGGAGGGGTTGTTGGGGCTGCCGGTTCTAGTATGAGCTTAAGGGCCCTTCGGAGCCGCGACCCCAACCGGTCCGGGGCCAGTGAGCCCCTTTTTTTTGGAAAAGTAGGCATTTTGTCCCTTTCCGGTTTTCACCTCAACGTCATTTTTTCGAGGGTCCGGAACCGATGGGGCTACAGAGCTGAAATTACCGGAGGACCCTTAAAAGGGCTGGGAGTCGCCCCTCATGGGATCTGTTGGCCCCTTGGGGTCGAAGGGCCCATATGGTGACCTTCGAATTTTGGGTCATTTTGGAGGGGGCGTAACTCTGAAACCGAGCGTGCGAGAAGACTGAGTTCTGGCCCCTTTTGAGCCCCATCCCTGCTTTACCCGTCCCTTGAAGGGCATTGTCTGTCCTTGAAGGGTTTTGTAACAACAACTCCCCAATCGACCCCATGTGTTCCATTTTCGACCTTTTTTCTAAGAGTCGTTGCCCTAAGGTCGAGGGGGTTGCAGGGTCCCAAATTTTGCGAGGGTCCTCTTAAGGGACCGCCCTCGACTCCCATGGGGGAAATTTGGCCCCTTGAAATCAAGGGCCAAGTAGGGCCCAAGTCGAATTTTTGACTTTTTTGCAGGGCCGGAAGTCCTAGAAGCCTTCGTGCTAGGGAATTGAAATTCAAGTGAGATGGGCCCCCAAAACGTCCCCTGTCAGATCTCCAAAGGACAGCTTCGAGTCGTACAGGGTAACGGAGATATGGGGTCAGGACTGGATTCCCCGAATGGCAAAAATCGGCCCTTTTTGAAAGACGCCATCTCCCACATCCTTTGAGGGATCGGCTTGTTCTTTACAGGGACAATCTAGATAGGATAGTGCAATGCGGGCCCCAAAAATCAGGGGCCTGGGTCAAGGGCAAAGGGTCCGTCTGACCCCAACCTTAGCCCCACCCTTTGGGGGCGAGTCGGCGACTTAGACTCTTCACTGAGCCCAAGTCTTTGGGGCTGCCGAGGACCCCTTTGCACCCCAACATGGCCTGGCTCCACTCTATTGTCCCGTGGTGGAAAATAAGGGCTAGGGGCCAAGACCACCCCACAAGGCCTCCGGGAAGTAAATGGAGTGTCACCCGTCGCCTTTGACTTCTTCTGTAATATCCTTCTAGGAGCCGACCTGAAATGTTGGGGGCCCTTTGGGGTCGAAAAAAGGGGTTCAGCCCCCTTTTCTAAAGGGGCACAACCCTCCAAAAACCCTTTGAGGGCAGATCCTGCACCTTAAGGGCAAGTGGCGACCTGAGTCTAACGTCATCCTGTCCCCCTTTCTCGAGTGATTTCAGGGGCGAAACTTGCCAGATCCGCAGGGCAGGGCCCGCTCTTTAGAACCTCACCCCGAAAAAGTCTCTGAGGGGGGGGGCTTAACACCCGGGGTGGGGGTCGAAAAAATGGTTAGGGTTAACCAGGGTTAGGCGACGGAGGGGTAAGTGGGGTGACTTCAAAAAAATGAAAAGTCTCTCCCCACCCCCCAAGATGGAGGATCGGGCTGCAATTTTGGGAGGGTAGGTTTTCCAACATTGCCCCTCGGACCAGGGTAAAGATCCCCCTAAAAATCCAAGGATAAAAAAACCCCTCAAACTTAGCCAAAAAATGAGTTTCTTTCAGAGTTAGATATTACTATGGGGTAAGTTGGGTATACTCCTCAAGAGGATCCTCGTTCCTGGCTCTTTTTCATTATATTGCATATATTTCATGACAAAATGTGTAAAAAACTTTTGTGCATACTTATTTATGATGGGTAGTATATATATATATATATATATATATATATATATATATATATATATAAAGAGCCAAATTAATTCACTGAGTATAACTTTCAATTAAGCTCAATAAAATAATTAGTTAAGGGTATTTATATAAAAATATTCTTATAAAAAAATCTTCTCCAGAACAAGCAGGCCAATTTCATTCAAGTTTAGCACAAATCATCCTTGCGTGAAGGGAATTCAAGTTTGTTGAAATGAAGGGTCATGCTGCCTTTAAAGGGGAGATAATCACAAAAAAGGAGGAGTAAATTAAAAATCTCAAAAACTGCTGGGCAAGGAAAGTTCAAAGAGCTAGAGCCACGAAGGGTCAACATCGGCCTGCACTTTTATGAAAAATTATGACACTTAACAAACAAATATTGCACTAAATATTGTCAATAAACATTGTAGTAAATGTAATCATATCAAAATGTTGATTCTGTGATGTCATAATTCTGCCGTACATGTCATAACACGTGACGTTTGCACATTTTTCTCTAAAAATGACAAATTTTGGAACTTAAATTCAAAATTTCAGTTTGGTCACATTAAACGAACAAATTAAATATTCTGACATGGGTAAAGAAATGAAAATGTTGGATTTAATTTGTTCGATGAAAGTGGCCATACGTAAATTTCTTGTTTTAAGTCTTTCACAAACATAATTTATGCATTGAATGATGATAGTTTCTCATATTAACAAGATTTGTTTGTGAAACACAATTGCCCCCAATAATGGCCAATTCCGAAGATGGCCAAGGTCACAAGGGCAAATATCTTGGTACCAGTAGAAAGATCTTGTCAAAAGAAATGCTCATGTACAATATGAAAGCTCTAATATTTACCATTTAGAAGTTATGACCAATGTAAAAAAATTAAAATAAAAGTAGGTCAAATGTCAAGGTTAAAAGGTTCAATACCAACGGAAAGGTCTTGTAACAAGGAATACTCATGTGAAATATCAAAGCTCTATCACTTATTGTTCAAAAGTTATTAGCAAGGTTAAAAATTTCAAAAAGTAGGTCAAACTCCAAGGTCAAGGTCACGGGGTCAAAAATGTTGGTACCCACGGAAAGGTCTTGTCACAAGGAATACTCATGTGAAATATCTAAGTTAAGAGAGTTTCACCATTGCCATATGGCTTCAAAATTGTGAAGTTTTAAGAGATAAGAAATTTTTTATTTCAGAAAATGAAAACGATCTTTAAAACTCTTTTGAAACCTTAATCTTTACTCTACTGTAAACAGTAGTAAGAAATAAACTAAACTGAAAACTTATTATGGCAATGAATGAAGTACACTACAAGCCGACCTGGGGTAATGTGTAATGCATTGTAATCATTACATTTTTTTTTTTAAAGTAATGAGGTGTAATGTGTAATGGACCCACTTTTGAATTACGAGTAATTGTAATGTAATGCATTACTTTCATAAAAATGCCAGTAATGACCACAGGCAATTGCATCGCTTGGGGTCGAATTTACTATATACTTTATATAGTAAATTCGACCCCAAGCGATGCAATTGCCTGTGGTAATGACCATTACTTTTCTATTACATTTGAACATATAATTTCTTATTTCAATGACAATGATTGAGAATTTTAAAGACATGATACATTAAAAATGCATTGTTTAAAATAAAGACATACAGTATTTCTTTTTTAACGTGTTCATTCAATGGTCATTTATGAATAATTCAAATGATTTTTTAATGGGAATTTTTAGTATACTTATTTATAATCTAATTTAAAAGTTAACTTCAAATAAGTTGTGTTCATAAATTTTTCTTTGTATTTTCTCTCTCATTGTAATGTGTAATGTAATTCATTACTTTAGCAAAGTAATTGTAATTTAATTAATTACTTATATGAATGAAAGTAATTGTAATGGTGAAAATTCCAATGTAATTGTAATTTAATGCATTACATTTCAAAGTAACTGACCCCAGGCCTGACTACAAGTGAATTGATGTAGTCTTTTGTATAGGTGTGATGCTGTGGCCAGAAGTGGTTGTATTTTGCTTAAAACTGTATGACCCGATGTTCATGTATTATTTTTCTACATAATTACTTTTAAAGCAGATTAATTACGTTATAAAGTTATTAATTTTCCCTTAATTACATGCTTGAAAACATCTGCATGTAAAAGAAAACAGTGAGAATATTATTTAGAAAGTAAATATAGTGTGGTACATATATAAATCATCCGGAAAAACTCAGGCTTTTCACCCAAAACACGGTGTTTTCGGTGAAAGGCCCAAGGTGTTCCAGATAATGCATAAATTATACAGTGTTAGACGTCTATTAATAGACCCACGTGGGTCAGGGGAATCCCAACATGATGTATTAACTCATACGCAACTGTCTAGTTTAAGGCTGAAAGAGCGTAAAACAACGAATTACTAAGAGGTGTTTGATATTTCTATTTCTATTAAACTTATGGCACGGTACTGTTGTAACAAAATACACAGCTTTACAGATAAGACCACCGATGATCTGAAAGTTTGAACTGGTCACGTGACTGTCACTTGAAATGGCAGAGTGACGCCGTTATTTGTAAACATCGATTTGAAATCAAATAATTTTGGTTAAAACAGATCAGGGATCGACATTAACGGTTGTCCGATTGCCCGAGGCAGGTGAAAACCCAGTTCGGACAAGTGAAACTCAATACACGCTTGCCCGATGGGGCAAGTGATATTTTTAGTAGGAAATATTATTATTATAATAATTGTGTTAAGCTTGATGAATATAGAATGTTAAAAAGTAAAACCCAACTTCCTATAGTGTTGTTTTCTTTACCGAGCCGTCAGATTATAGCAAAGGCCCATTCTAGTAGATCATACTGTATCACCAATTGACAGAGAGAGATAATTAAGATAATTAGAATTACTGGTTGACAGGGCAAGTGAGATGAAAAGTGAATGCCTATCCCTGCAGATGAAATAATGTATGATTTAATAGTTAAATATATACTTGAACTATTTTCAAAACAATAGGATTGATTAGTAGTGTAAAGGCACTCATAAATTGTTATTGATTTATTATAAAAATCAAGTGTGCCAATTTTTAAGCGATTAGCTAAACTCTGTCACTGTATCTTATCTCTAGCTTACTCAACCAAATGCTGACAAAGCGCTTCCTACGATTGGTTAATATAACTGGTTCCCTGCCTCGCTCATGACCAATCAGTGACATCACACAAGTTTTATCAGTTGACCACAGTAATTGCACAAGGAATTGTCATATACAGTTACAGTAGGAAGAGCATGCTAACCACTCTTCAGTACTTTCATACTTTAGATTCATTATTGGAATGACTTGTACACTTGCATTAGCAATTAATTTCTTACCTTCACATGAAGGATTTTTATAATTTGCATAATTTGTGGTGTTTTACCGTCTCCTACAGCTCAAGGTAGTAAAGTGAAAAGAAAGCTTCTGCAAGAATCTGGTAAATTACATCTACATTGTTTAGATTAATTTTCCATATGTGTATGGTAATTTATAGCTTAAAAGTAATGCAGGAAATAATCATAAAGCAAACTTATTCCTTTTGTTTTATTATGTACTTTTAATGCATCTTGAGTAGAAGAGAATTATTTCATGTTTATATTTTATTATGTTCTCAGCCACAACCTTAGCTGCTGTTGCTGGACCCTTGGCCACCTCAGCTGTTGTTGCTGGAACCGCGGCCACAACCTCGACTGCTGTTGCTCGACCCTCGGCCACAACCCGGCTGCTTTTGCTTGGGCTTCAACGACAACCTCGGCTAGTGTTGCCACACCATGTGCAACTCCCACTGCAGAACCAAGACAATGTAAGCTTGTGTATTCCTATAGTGATAGGTTTCAAGCCATGTAATTCCACACTACACACTTCAATGATATGATACTCTACTTCTCAGTGTTTGCTGAACCGTCTACCCGAACTGTACAAGTTTCCCAGCTCCAAAATCAGAAGAGGTAAATTATCATTTTATTTTTTCCGAAATTTGAATTTCTAATAATTCTTTTTGTTGTTGTCTTCCTGACATTTATCAGCGAGTTTTAGCCTTGCCCTCAGAGATAGCGTCTGCTGCTGTTCGAGCCTCGGCCCTCGGTGATAGCCTCGGCTAGTGTTGCCACATCATATGCAACTTCCACTACAGAGCCAAGACTATGTAATCTTTGTGTATTCTTTAAACGAGTGAGTTCAGGCATCGTGATGCCATTCTACACATTTTGACAATATGATAATTTACCTTTCAGTGTCTGCCACAACATCTACCCCTCTTGAGCATGATCTTGATGCCCAATCAGCAGGCAGTAGAGGTAAGTTAGTAATCCCCATACCAGTGCATCATTTTACCTTTTTCATTTGATCCCCATAATGTTTTTAAACTTTCATTGTTTGATTCAAGTACACTTTTCACTATATTTACACTGTATATGTATTTCGTTTGTAGTAGACCTAATAAACATCACTCTCTTTCACACACTCTGGCTGGTTGGAAGAAGACACTGCCTGATGTAGACCATAGGTGGATTTCCGATACCTTTTTCAAACTTGGGGAAAAGGTGTCCGGAATATGACTTTACGAGAGTATCCAAGCTCTGGTATGAGCCACCACAGCCAAGCCTATCAGCAAGTGTCTTGAACAAGCCTGATCGCTACTTTGTACATCGTTTTTTCCTGCGGATGCCCGGCCATCTTTTTCCATGAAAGGTGAAGATAATGAACAGTGATCAATCTCGTAACTCCTACAAGCAATACAAAATAGATAGTTGGGCAAACACGGACCCTTGGACACACCAGAGGTGGGATCAGGTGCCTAGGAGGAGTAAGCATCCCCTGTTGACCGGTCACACCCGCCGTGAGCCCCATATCCTGATCAGGTAAACGGATTTATCTGCAGTCAAAATCAGTGTGCCAAGAACGACTTGACAATCGGTATGAAACACGTCAGACAGCATTTGACCCAATGATAGGTTGTATTGACGAACTAAATCGTTATAACGACCATAGAATTTGCGAAATGCTGACTTCAATCGAGACTGTTGAAACCCCTGTACCATCAACTTGTTTGTTCACGGACCCCTTTGTTGTCCTCAGGAAGACTGCAATGGGAAATTAATAAATGCAGGGGTCCATAAAAAAACCCGGATGATGCTGTATGTAGACACCTTTTATAAGATGGCAGGCGAGTACCTTAGTTGCCCGAAGTGCTCCAAAAAGGTAATTTATTTCTGAATTTGCATTCTTTTTAAGCTTAAAAGTAAATTAACCTCTTTCCCTTCTCCCTCTTATGGTTGTCACATTTGGACAAGAGGAGATAGGAGTGTTGTCCTTTTTCTGACATTGCCTCCTCCATCACCTGTTTCATTGATTTTGGTCTTATGTATTCTGTTACTCTCTATTTGATGAAGGTAATATATTATATTTTCCAGGTAAATATTGTATTCTGATAAAATTCTTTCTTTTCATTCTAGGTCATCAGTTAGAGTGAGTGTATATTAAAGCAGCTTGATAATACCAGCAGAAATCAATTTCCATGCATTTTAACTTCAAAATATACATGTGATATGAGGGTTGTCGGGCTTCTACGTCAAAGAACACTGGAAAACAGTAGCAGTGCTGTGTGCAACTCGGTAGAGGAGCAGTATGGAGAGAAGTATGTCACCAGCTTAGAGAGCTACTTCTCCAACTGCAAGAGATTCAAATATTCTGCTCACAAGGGTTTCGTAGGCGTTCCTCATTTCCAACCACCGCCCCAACTGGATGTTATAAACACACTGGATTACATCAAGGCATCTATAACATCCCAGTTTGGCACAATCTTGAAAATGGATTCCACAAAGAATATAACAAACACAATTGCAGGTACTTATAACGTTTCAATATTAACCACATTATTATTTTTATATCTTACACAATTTAAATTTATTTGAATTTTTCAGGCCATGGCAGAAAGATGGCAATGTGGGCCACTAATGTTAGAAA